>NC_031793.1:87077-102654 GCF_001522545.3 Parus major | reverse complement strand
ATATATAGAAATAAAACATATAAATCATCCCATAAATAAGATAAATATAGAAATAAAACATATAAATCATCACATAAATAAGATATAAATATAGAAATAATTTAATATAGAATAATCATTATATATTATATAAATAGCAAACAATTATTATATATTAATATATACTTTTATATTTTTATATTTATAATATTAATATATTATATATAATATAATATCTATATAATATATAAAATATTTATACATACTCTATACTATATATTATATATATAATTATATTACATATAATTATTTCTATAGTACTATATAAAATATATAAATAAATATAAAATCAATTTATAAATCACTACAAAAATCAACATTATATGTATAATGTATATTATACAGTATACATTATTATATATTTTATACATGATATATATTATTAGATATTACATGTGTATATATTAACAACACATGAATATATAAAGAAATAAATTAATAATGACAAATGAAGCAAAACAGAAGTTATTAAATAATTTAATATAGAATAATTATTATATATTATAGAAATACTATACAATTATTATATATTAATATATACTTTTATATTTTTATATTTATAATATTAATATATTATATAATATAATATCTATATAATATATAAAATATTTATACATACTCTATACTATATATTATATATATAATTATATTACATATAATTATTTCTATAGTACTATATAAAATATATAAATCAATATAAAATCAATTTATAAATCACTACAAAAATCAACATTATATGTATAATGTATATTATACAGTATACATTATTATATATATTATACTATATTATATGTATATATAGAGTAACAACATGTGAATATATAATGAAATAAATCAATAGTGACAAATTAAACAAAACAGAAGTTATTCAATAAGTAAAATGCTTTTCTTTCCAAGGTGTAATTCCCACAGTGATTCCCTGCCTGGCTCTCAGTGCTATTCAAAGGGTAAAATGGGGATTTTAATGGGATTTTCCTCTGGGGAAAGGGGGAGGGCAGTGCTGAGGAATCACCTGGGGCAGGTGCAGGGGAATGGAGCCCCCAGCAAGGGCCAGCCCTGGCACTGACCCCCTGCTTGCCCAAGGGGCCACTCTGAGCCCACCACGAGCCCAGGGGGGGCTTTGCCCAGGGCCCCTCCCCAGGGGCAGCAGCTGGAGCTGTTCCTGTGGCTGCTCCAGCACCCAAGGGCTGCAAGGAGCTGGGAGGGAACTGGTCTGACTGGGAGCAGCTGGGAGTGTGGGGGGTCCCAGCAGTGACGATCTGGGGGACCCCTGAGCTGCTCCAGGAGGGTCAGACTGGGAATTTCCTTCCCTGTGAGGATGCCTCTGTTGCTGGGGTGCATCCAGCACAACTCTTTTCTAGGAGATGATGAGAAATAATCCATTGCTGACCTGTTCAGACAATCCTCCACGCAGCCCTTCCCACTGTCATCCTCTGGTTTCTTACAATTGCAGGTGGTGGCCTCGTAGCCAGAGAGAGGTTTGACATCCACATAGACATCTAGAGGAAAGAAAAAAAGAAAGAAAAGAAAAAAAACCAAACCCAAATAGGGAAAATAATTCTTTTCAGGTGAAAAAACAGAACTGTTTAGCTACAGTATTTTCATTCCAATCAGTAAAGTAAAAAAAAAACAGGTGGAAGTGTCTTTGGTAGGACAAAGAGAAGGAGAGAAAGGAGGGTGTCACATGAAAATTCCACAGTTAGCACAATTTAATAATAAGATTTTACTTACTGGAACGGATTTTTTTATAAAGTGGGACATCTGGCTTTTTATACAACTAAAAGGAAGAGAAAGAAAATTTTAATACATTGCATAAGTGCATTTGTTATTCAAAAGGATCAGGGAAATCATGTTCTGTACATAGGGAACTGTTCTGTAATCATTACTAGAAATCTGTGTTCTCTTCTCTAGGCTCAGACTGCATTAACAAACAGGTCACAAAAAGGACCTGAATAAGGAGAATTTGGGCTTGGTGAGACAGTGGAGCAGTTTGTTATCCACATTATTTATTCTGTCTGCCCAGAGCAATGTGGGAAACAGCTGTCCTGAGGACAGGCTCCTCTGAACAGGGCTTAGAAGAAGAGGAATTATTTATACCTACTTTGGAGAAACCATCTTTGGTGGAATCACCATGTGCCAATGCTTAAAAGAGTGAAAACAAGAAATCAAGGTGCTGATTTATCAAAGTGACTCTATGATCTTAAGGGTTTTTTTTTCCAATCTAAAGGATTCTGGGGTTCTAAAAGAACTGTGAGTACAGGTGGGAGCCACGAGAAATGCAGATTCATCTTCTCCACAGAGGAACTTCCTCTGCAGATGGAGATGATGGGAAGGGAAAGGGGAGTTTCCATCACAATTCATAATTCCATATATATTCCAGCCTTTCAAACAAGCTTTAAGGAATAATTTCCAATTATTTGCTATTTCACACACATTTCCTGCACTAAGAACCTTCCCTCAGTGACCCCTGTGGCCCACAGGAACAACCCAGACATCTCCACACCCTTGTACAGAGAAACTCCTCTGCAAGGGCCTCCAATATTGCAGGGAGAGCTGGAAAACATCAAGGAAAGAGATTCCATGTATTTATTTCTTATAAAACACTGAAGAGATGAGAAAGGCCATCGTCAATACATGGCAAGGAAGTGTCCCCAGTGCTCCTGAGGATCAGATTCCAGGGGTGTTGGAGTGCAGCTGGAGCCACAGCACCTGGGAATGTGCCCTGCTCAAGTTCCACATCTGAGAGCACTTTCTCACCACAGAGCTGAGGGCAGATTCTCCCACCAGCTTTAAATCCTGTGGTAAATCACTTGGTGGAATCATCTCAGGGGGGAAAAAAAAAAAAAATCCTATTTTTAAGCTTGCACATATTTAAAGCTCTTTAAAAAGAACGAGACTGTTAAACAGTTTTTCTTCTTTCCTCAGTACGAAAATTTCAGCTTGCAAGTGAAAAATAAATTCCACTCTGCTGGGATTGATCCAAGAAAAATAAGGCCTGAAATTTCTCAGTGCTGCTGGCAGAACATCCGAATTCTCCCGAGGCGTGTCTGAAACCAGCTCCCCACACGGAGCAGCACTGCCAAAATAAAAGTCTGCAGCCAAATTAACGACTTTTGTCAGAGCAGAAACTCACAGGGTTGCTATTTTGCAGGAGATGGAATAATGGGAATTTTTAACATTAAATACATATGCAAATCCCTTTTCCCCTCACACAGCAAGAAGAAACCCCCCCCCAGCTGGGATGTGTGAACACAGCTCTGAGTGCTGCTGTTTCCTTCTGATCCCAATCTTGGCAACCCTGTGACTTTTTATCTCCTACCTGGTTGTGTTTCCACTGCCAGAGGATGTCGTAAGGCAGCTGGAAGTCGATTCTCTTTTGTCTGAGGTACTTCCCTGAAAGAAAAAGGTTTGTAAGTGGCACACACTCACAGCCACGTGTCCTGAGAGAATGGGAGCTGCTCCCAGGCACCTGGCCAGGCCCTGACAGGGCCTCTCAGGGCTGGAGAGCAGAAAGGAGAGGGGCAGAACCCTCTGAGAAGGTTCTGGATGTCAGGGAAGAGCCCCCAGGACACAGCCCCAGGTCCTGCTCTCCTGTTCCCCTCAGGAGGGGCCTCCATGGACAGGGAGGGATGGGAAGGAGCTGGCTCAGACCCCACCACAGCCACACCTGGACAGGACTGAGCACTGTCCTGACAGGACTGACCATGACCCCTGACACCACTGACCACAACACCTGGAACAACTGACCACAACACCTGGAACAACTGACCACAACACCTGGAACAACTAACCACAACACCTGACACAACTGACCACAACACCTGGAAACAACTGACCACAGCACCTGACACAACTGACCACAACACCTGGNACAACTGACCACAACACCTGGAACAACTGACCACAACACCTGAAACAACTGACCACAACACCTGGAACAACTGACCACAGCACCTGGAACAACTGACCACAGCACCTGGAATAACTGACCACAGCACCTGGAACAACTGACCACAACACCTGGAATAACTGACCACAGCACCTGACACCACTGACCACAGCACCTGACACAACTGACCACAACACCTGACACAACTGACCACAACACCTGACACAACTGACCATAGCACCTGAAACAACTGACCACAGCACCTGGAACAACTGACCACAACACCTGACACAACTGACCACAACACCTGGAACAACTGACCACAACACCTGGAACAACTGACCACAACACCTGACACAACTAACCACAGCACCTGGAACAACTGACCACAACACCTGGAACAACTGACCACAGCACCTGGAACAACTGACCACAACACTTCTCAGGACTGACCACAACACCTGACACAACTGACCACAACACCTGGAACAACTGACCACAGCACCTGACACAACTGACCACAGCACCTGGAAGAACTCATCACAACACCTGGAACAACTGACCACAGCCCTGTCCTCGAAGCTGACATGTTCTCCTGGGTTTTCCTGTGCACAATCCAACACTTTGACATTCAGAACAAGACCTGCACCACCCATGCAGGCTGGTAAATCACAATATTGTCCTCAAAGATATCAAATCAGTTTTGAAAATAGTCTCCCAGCCTGTTCCCGTGACCTTTACCAGAAGAGATTTAAGAATGAATTCAGACTTGGCAAACACATTCCTAGATTTTTTGGAAAGGCTTCAAGGGGATCTGTATTTTCAGCAATAACTGGAACTCGTTTTAGACAGGAGTTCCTGCTTTCACTGCAGATTTTGGCTCTGTTCTATGGTTCCCTGTCACCCCTAAAGGACACAGACCCATTACATCACTCACACCAGTCCCGAGGGCTGACACTGCTTGGTTCTAGCCAAGATTCAACATTCTCTGATCGTTTTGCTGGAATCCCATGTCACAAAACTGCAGGGAGCAGAGTGCCTAGGATGAGGTGTCAAGCCCAGGCCTGGTTTTTTTTCCCCCCAGCTTTTCTAACAGTTAACAAGTGCCTTTATATTCCTCCAGCACTGCTCTGCGGGTTCATACGAATTCACACGCATACCCTCACCACTGGAAAATAAAAACGGTAATGTTTTCCTTACAATTTACCCCTAAATTACTTTCCATTTTCAATGCCTTATTCATCCCTAGCAGGTTCCAGGAAAGAGCTAAATCTGCTGGGAATTTGCTTTCACTTCTATGACCTCAGCAGCCCAAACAAAAGGCTCTTTCAGGTGCCCTGGCACCGAGCCCCAGCGAAGGGAAGGTGCCTCCAGCCCTCCTCGAGTGGGCATTAGTGCAGTGCCCTGGCAGATCCCCATCCCTGGTCACTGCTCTGGGGTTAAACCATCCCCAGGCATCCCTGGAGCCACTGGAGCAGCTGCAGGGCAGCACCACCAGCGTGGTTTGGGAACCTGGTGAACCTGGTTTTACGATCCCACTCGAAAAGGAGCTGAGCAAGGGCGTGTTTTGAAGAATTTCAATTGTCACCTTCAGCTCTGAAACCTGTTTTGTGGCTCCTGACTCACACAGATCTGTGCAACTGTTCTGCTGTGCAGGGAGCCAAGCAGACCAGTTACAGAAGACAAACCAGTGACAGTGTGAGCTTGATGGGACAAAGATTCCTGCTGACCAACGTGAAATTCCCCAAACCCACTGGGCGTGACAGGACTTGCAGCAAGAAATCACAGCACTTCAAAAGCTGCAACAATTACCCAAGAATTAGGAAATTACTCAATCTTGGCTTAACCTGGGAAATGGTATGAGCTGCAGACAGTGGGACTGGGGACCATCTCCCCAGCCCAGTCCCCAGGAGCAGAATGCTGAGCTCCAGCCCCTCTGAGGGCCTGGGACAGACCTGGGTTGTGGTTTCTTCCCACAGCCACTTCCCTGGAAGAGTTCAAGGCCAGGGACAGGGTTTGGAGCAGCCTGGGCTATGGAAGGCCATGGAACAGGGTGGAACAAGATGACCTTTAAGGTCCCTTCCCATCCAAACCATTCCATGATTCTGTGAAATCCTAAATCCCATTTTTTCCTAGCTGAGACCTAAAAATGGGGATAAAGTAAAAACAAAGATAACAGCAAAGCTTTTAATTTTTCCACCCTTTTACCCCTGTGTAAAGACAGACACCATTAAGTCCATGGGGACATGGAGAAATTTATCATTTCATGCTCAGCTTTTGGGATTTGTATGTTCATAATTGCCTGTGACTATTCTGATGGAATTTTACTTTGAGATGGAGACTATTGCCCTGCATTTCATCCAGGGACTATCACAGTTAAAGCAGGTTTTCAACTAGAATGGTATTTTCTGACACACAAAAAAATCAAGAACGATGTTTTAAGCTAAAAAAAAGCCTCTAGAGTCAAAGAGGGGAACAGAGGGATGAGCTGGCAAAGTTCATGTGCCAAAAGCAGCCACGAGTGACCTGGCAAGGGATAAAAACCAGAGAAAGGCAGAACCCCAGTGCCACATTTGTCTCCCAACAATGAGAACGCAGGTGAAATACCCACCAACGTGGATTGGGGCTGGGAACAGCCCGTGCTCGTGCTCCCCTGGGGTGTATTCCAGCTTCTCCTTCTTCAGCTGGATCAGGCGGCTCTTGGGGCTGTGGAGGACAGGGACAGAACCAAAACATCACAATGGGGAACATCTGTCACTTGAAAGAAATGCATTTTTTTGTTTTAGTTAAGGCACAAATGTCTGGAGCATCAGGCAAGGGAGTAACCAGAGAAATGGCCAAGGAACTGCTTTCCAGGCTGCCTGTCAAACACACTGACCCCAGCCCTCCCACAATGGAATCTTCTCCATAAATGCTGCTCAGGCAACACCCAGTGGGACACCACTGACTTTTAATGCCCAGCATGTGATATAAAAGTAATAACTAAAACCACACAAATAAAAGAGGACTGGCAGATTGTATCTGGTGGTTTTGCTGAGGAATTGGACACCTGACACACGTACAGCCCATGCTCTCCCACTTCCCTAAGTGCAAATACTCTGCCCTTTAGAAGGTTGTTCATTAGGAAAGGCAGAGAAAGAACAGAAATCAGAGTTAGAAAAAGCAATGAGACATGCCTTTGGAGAAAGAAAAACTGGAGTATGAAATCAAAATGGTTGTATGGGTCAGACAGGTGACAGCTCTGTAATCTGGTGTTTATAAACATCTCCTGGTCAACAACAAACCTTGGAAAATAGAATCTGATGTGGTTTTATTTAGAACTACAGTCCTGCAACATTCAAAGGAGACTTCTAAATGTTAAATATATCAAAGATTAAATTATATTGAAGCCTATTGAAGTTTACTGAAGTTTTTTTAAGGGATCTGTTTTAATAACTGGACAAATAACAGAAAGATGGCTCAATAAAAGAAGTGACATTATTGTTTAACTAGAAAATGCAAGTTAAAAACAGATTCTGAGATACAGATATCAACAACTGGAAATACTTAGGAAGAAATTCTTCTGTGTGAGGATGGTGAGACCCTGGCACAGGTGCCCAGAGCAGCTGTGGCTGCCCCATCCCTGGATGTGTTTAAGGCCAGGTTGGACGGGGCTTGGAGCAGCCTGGGACAGTGGGAGGTGTCCCTGCCATGGCAGAAGATGGAACAAGATGAATTTTCAAACCCAAACCATTCCATGATTCTGTGAATCCAAGCAGGCCAGATAGACCTGGGTGAGACCTTGCCAATAATCAGGGAAACGACAGCTTCCACCAGCACCTACAACAGGGAGCTGGGGAGGACATTCCTGGGCATCTGACAGACTGAAACATAAGCCTGACTACACTAAAGGTGGGATTTGATGATCTTGGAGGTTTCTCCTAACCTTAAAGATCCTACAAGAAATGCTACCCACTCCATAGTCCATTGCCTAAAGCTGCTTGGTTCAGTTTCTCTAAGTGATTTGCAACTTCCCCCTGAGGAGCAGCTCCAGTCTCTGCTCTGTGTGAGCAGGGACAGCACCTGAGGGAAGGACTGGAGCTGTGCCAGGGGACTTTAGGCTGGATATCAGCAAAATATCTTCCCTCAGGCACTGCCCAGGCTCCCCAGGGAATGGGCACGGCCCCAAGGCTGCCAGAGCTGCAGGAACCTTTGGACACAGCTCTCAGACACATGGTGGGATTGCTGGGGCTGTGCATGGCCAGAAGTTGGACTCCATGATCTTTGTGGGGCCTTTCCAGCTTAGGAACACTCACAGTTCCAAATATTTACACTAAAGAAAAGGAGAAGAGTCTCTCAGCTCTCTCCTAAGGCAACAGATGAAACTGTGAGATTTGAATGTTGTGTACAGCAGTGACAGACCATCCACGTGGCAGAGTTTTAGCACATCTCTTTAAAACACTTTGGTCAGACTGAGATCTTCGTTTCCTCCTTCCTGACCCTTTCACTGATTCCTCCACTCTACTACAGAGAGAGATCACAGCAGGAGCAGCTGATAAACTACTGGCAGTTTCCCAGTGGTCTCTGTGACATCCTCAAGTGGTCTATGACATAGTGAGAAGGTGCCAAATTTCCTCTCTTTTCAATCTGTCAGATCATGTTGGAACAGAAGCACAAATTCCTGACTTCATTTGTTCAGATGGCATCAGAAAACTACAAAGGGAAGGGAAAGAGGGAGGTGTCCACCAGGCTGCAAACCAACCAGTGGGAAAAATAAATAAATGCTGGATTTTTTCACCCTAAACATCTCAGAGAAAACAGAGATGAACTTCACTGAACTGTGAAATGAGCTGGGTGCATATCTGGAATTCTTCCACACAGAAGATGAGCAGTTGTCACCACTCAGCCAATGAAAACAGGAATCTAATGACCCCTTCTCAGCAGACACTGCTCAGCTCCTGCTCAGAACCTGCACACATCCAGCTCTCCCAGCACCTGGACTGCCAGGACCATTAAGACTCTTGAATAAATCTCTTACCTTCTTCAAAGCTGATAATCAGAAACACTTTGAGACTGCTCGAGGCTGCCTCCTGACTGGGGTTACATCTTACATCCTCACTGGGTCAGGTTCTGACAATTAGCATGTAATTTTCCACAGCCTTCAATTAAGTTGATGGTTTTATTTCTTTACTCATGAGTGGCAGCTCTTTATGGTTCTAGGTGAAAGGAGAGTTTCCCCTGGATTATCAGAGAGCAGTTTTGCTCTGTTTTACTTACTCTGTTGTTTTGTACACATCAGAGTAGAGCCCAGCCTTCTGGTACTTCTTCTTTGGGGGTCGAGGGGCTTTCTTCTCACGCTGGGTTAGAGGAGGCAAAGGCTGCTCAGGGGTTTCAGATTCAGGTGGTTTCCCAAGGGCCTCATGTGGACTGGGAGGTTCAGCTACTGTCTCAGAGAAACTGGAAGAAAAAGTAGAGTTAAAAAAAAAAATCACCTTCCCATTAAGATCATCTCACATTATTTCATTATTCCTCTCTCAAATCTGGTCAGCAGAAAAAGTCCTTCCTTCTGAATTCCTGGGTGTCTCAACTACTTAAAAAAATGCAACTCAATGATCATGATCAAGTGGGGGTTAAGCATAATCATAAGAAAAGTATGATTTTTTTTGGTGATATTATTATTACAAAAAGAATGTTGTTTGTACTGCTGATGTTTATCCCTTGGAGCCTCAGCTGAGTAATTCAGAAGGCAGCTCTTGCTCTCTGCTTTTGCACTCTAAAACCAGCACGTGGTAACCCTTTCCTCAGCTTCAGGAGAGCCACAGAGCAGCCCCTGAACACGTGGGGCCAGCAGCACCCTCACAGCACCCATTTCTGGAGAGGAGAACTCTGACAGAGTTTGATCTGTTTACTGATGACTCTGGGGACAAGTGTGATATCAGAGAAAGGTTTTTGGTGTGTGCCTTCACCACTGACTGTACAGGTGCTCCTCCTTGCTGCTTTAGCTTTAATCTTTATCTCCTGTACATCACTTGACCTCACTTCACACCCTGTGTTGCCTGTATTTGTTTGTGAGCTACGTGAGTAGATCCCATGGCACAGCCAACTCCTCAGGGCTCCTTATTCCACACAGGAGGAAGGAACAATCTGTGGCACCTCATCAGTAACCCAGTTACCAACTCCTTAAATGTATCCCTCACCAACACAAGCACAGAACTGTTTTACATCACCTGAGATTTCCATTTCTGGGGTGTGCTGAGTGCCTGAGGAAGGCCCTGAACACAGTTAACGCTGACATGCTGGCTCCCTCTACACTGAACGCCTCAATAAAATCAAGCAGAAGATTCCCTCCATGATCAAAATGTTCTAAAACCAACTGAGGTACAAATCTGCAATGGAATCACCTCTTATTGCTCTCCTGCTCATCTTCAGGCAAAGACTTGTGTCTCTTCCTGGCCTGTTCCTCCGGCAGCCACCTCTTCCTCTTCCAACCTTTGCGGTGCTCGGGGTTTAGATTCACGCTCTGCACCACGGCTTCGATGACATCTGTGATGGTGTCTGGCCCCAGGTGCAGGGGGCTGCTGCTCTGCTCCCTGTCCTGCAGCTCCTGGCTGACCAGCCTGGCGGCCTGGAAGGCCTGCATGGACACCACGGCCTGCATCGGGTACTTGCGCGGCCGCCCCGGCCGCCGCTTCACGAAGTTATTCCCGGTCCGCGACTGCCTCTGCAGCTTTTTGGCTTTCAGGATTTTGTTGACGTGGTCCAGATTTTTTTTTGTCGCCAGGATCTTGTTGTAATTGCACATTTTCCTCGCTTGGCGCTGCATGGCCTCCACCACGCTCCTCTTGAGGTGCCGTGGGGAGTAGGTGCCGGGCAGGCGCTCCTGCAGCAGGGAGATGCCGTCGCTGCCGGCCATGGCCGGAGCCCCCAGCCCGTCCTGCTTGCCCAGGGCTCTCTCCCTGGAGTGGTTCCGGGCAGGGCTGGCCGCTGCAGGGGCAGACACGTTGGCCATGACGGCTTCCAAGGTCTTGTCCAGCGTGGGGGGCCCGTCCTGCTGGGCCATGCGCTGCAGCAGCGTGTCCACCGAGTCCTCGGCCGCCGGGGCCAGGCGCGCGCCCCGCGCCGCTCCTGCCGCCCCTGAAACACAGACAGGGCTGGAGTTGGTGCCTTAGGAGTTCAGTTTTTGTGTTTTTCCTGTGGTTCTTTGGTGTGTAACTCTAAACTCTGTATACACTGAGCTGCTGCTTTCTCATTTTGGGCAGACACAATTCCTCTGCAGGCCTGGGAATCAAGGACACCTCACTGCCTCAGGAAATGGAAACAAAAGGGAGTTGGGGCAGCAAATTTGGGGTAAATGACTTCATTACCTGAAGCTGTAATTGGAAAATTAACCCCCAATATGCAAATGGAGCAAACTGATAAAAATGTGAAAACACATCATCCGTTTTGGGTGCAGCTCCTGGGGGGCTTTGTCTGCCTGAAATGCACCTGAAGCCCCCTCAATAAATATAACTGCTTTTAATTCTCTTCATTTTGTCTGATTTTAGGTAGCCCCAAGAAGGCATCAAAGTGGGGATGGGACCAAAACCATGGAGCTAAAACACAACAACTGACAGCATTTGTGTCCTGGGACTGCTCACAACGTTCTTTGACAAGATTCTGTCATATGGACACAGGCCCAGTGACACAAATCAGCCACATTTTAGATCATCACTTTTAACATACAATTATTTTCCCTTTATTTCCAATAATCCCCCATTTCTAACAGCAAAAAGCAATGAGGATTCACAGAGTCCTCAAGTTTCTTTCTATTCAACACTAAAAATACAAAACCCTCTGTGCACATAAAAACTCAACCCTGATAAAAAATGGAGCAACAATTGAAATATTTTTAAACTCAGTTTTCTTTTTTTTATGGTTTGGAAGTACTGAAACAACCGTTTTCATTGCTCTTGTAGGTTTTTTTTATCAAATAGACAAGGCTGGTGATGGCAGAACTGATTGGATAAAGGTAAATCAAAGTATCTGGACAAAAGAGAAAGGCTAATTTACACAGGAAGTAAATTTAGATCTGACTTTTAAAACTGTTAAATGCTTTAGAGATGAAGATTGGTTTTGAAAAAGAAAGTTTTCAGGTCAACCATGTAGATTGTGCTGCATTAAAAAGGGATTTCTTCCAAACTAAGAGCTTCCCAAAGCTGCCCTGCTGCTCCTCAGTGATAACATTCCATCAGAAGAAATTCTTTCTGGAATGAAATGGATGCTGCCTTCTCATAAATACACCACAACTGCACATTAGCATTGACAAAATGTTACTGTAATTGTGGCCAATTACTTAGATCAGATCTGCTTAACCCAGTGGGGCCCAGGCTGGAGCCAGAGCAGCACGTCCTGGTGTCAAGGGAACTGTTAAAGAGGACAACAAAATGTGTTTATAAGGGGTTTTAGCACTTGACAGGAGGGAGTTTATTTGTTAGATGACAGAGATAAAGCACAACCAGTTTAAATATTTTCTAGACTTCTAGCTATTCTTGAAGAATTTTTTAGTTTAAATATTTTCTCATATTTTTCCAGTGCTCAGTAGTCCAGTTGTGTTACTCTGGAGAACACATTCCTCACTAAGATTCCAAAGTCAGGAGTTTGTAAGTGCAAATGAAAAGAAGCTTCAGAGATTTGGAGGAGAAGAGTCAGCAAAACATGTTTTAAAAATCCTCTGGACAATGTTCTTCCCAGTGACAAGAGAAGCCTCCTGCCATGAGCTGACAGGGACACCCCAACAACTCCTCACTGGAAAGATTTACACTTTCAGATGAAATAAAGATAAATTAGCCTTTGTTTTCTTCTGGCCTTTAGAGGCACATGGGGATGGAGCTGGGGCACCTGCTCAGTGACCCTCAACCAGCACCACGTCCCATGGGTGCCCTGGAATTGCTGCTGCTGCTTGGAAACTGATCCAGAGGGCTGGGACAGTGCAGGCTCTGACCCAGGACAGCTGCAGCTCCTCTCTGACAAACACACTGAAACCCACACACATTCCAGATCCACGGATATACAACAATGACTGATCTCCTCAGCTGCATCATCACTTCAGTGACTTTGAAGTTGACAAACTTGTGATTCATGTCATTCCAATGCTCCTGCACAAAACACTCCTCAACTTTAACACTTCCTATTCCCAGCTACAACAACTGCAGCTGCCCCTTTCAAGTCAGCCAGGGCAAGAAAGTGAATGAAACAGAGGAAAAAGGAAGATCCTTTCCCACTGCAAAGGACTTTCTGCAGCACAGGCTGAATGGAGCATCTGTTGCAAACATCTGTTTAAAGCAGGGAGGAAATGGCACTTTTGGCACATCCTTCCTAGATGGAAATCATAACTAGTTTTAAGTACCAATCCTAAGGATTTACTACATATTTGCAGTCAATTTGGGTGTCTAAGAATGTCTGAATTCTGGTAACGAGAGTGTTTCTGCAACTGAGCTTCTAAAAAATGGGTCAACCTGCTGGATTTTCTTCTGTCCAATCCTGGGGGAGCTCACATTTTATTTTTACTGAATGGTTTGGGTTGGAAGGGACCTTAAAACCATCTTGTTCCAGCCCCCTGCCATGGGCAGGGACACCTTCCACTGGAGCAGGCTGCTCAGAGCCCACTCCAGCCTCTCCTGCTCCCTGGAATAACCACTGGGTGACAACATGCAGGAAATCAACATCTGTGACAATTTGGGTAATAGATTTGGCATTGTCATAGGGGTAAAATGTGAATCTGACCTCCTGACAAACAAAGCTCAAACACAGAATCACAGAACTATGGAATCACTGAGGTTGGGAAGATCTCCAAGAGCACTGAGCCTTGGAGACTCTCTGCCTCCAGAGCAGTGCCAGAGTCAGGCTATTCCCCAGGGAGGAATGAATTTATTCCTCTAACTCACTGATTAATGTCACAGGTCTGGATTAAAGCACTGAACTCCACAAGGCCTAACTTAAGCTGGTGAGGAACCAAACCCTACCCTGCCACAGTTGTGCTGTTGTTTCTCTGAGCACCTGTTCTACAACCCAACCCACAGCCCCTGTACCCCAAAATGCCAGTGGAAAAACTCATTATCTCCATGAGCTGAAGTTCTCACAGCCATGATGTCTCAGCATAGGTCTGAGCACACAGTGATCCCAAAATCTAGCCCCCTGAGCAGGACTTGCCTGGAGAAGAAGTGCTCTCCGACGTGGATCTCTTCCTGGAAGGGCTGCAGTTTGTGCTCTCCGACTGCCTCTGCGAGGGTTTGTCCTGGCTTGGCAAAGTGCCTGCAAGGCAGATCAGGGAAAGGCACAAAAAACATCATCTCAGTCTGGCTGTGCCAACAACCTCTGGTGTGGCTTCAGGAACACCTGTGTGCTCCCATGAATGCAGGGGAAGGATGCAAAGGAAACACCAAGCAGGGATTTTGCATAGGCCAATGGCAGAGGTAAACAAGCCATGAGTAAAGTAATATGTAAAATTAACCACCAGAATTAGCTTGAAAACAACCCCCTGTAGTCCTACTCTCAACTGAACCCCCTGCTTCACTCAAAATCCTTGATTTTCAGAAGAATTTGAAAAGACCTCCTGCAGATTACCAAGACCAACCACCCTGCTCAGGTTGCTCAGGGCCACCACATTCTGTTGGGTTTTCCACATCTGCAGTGACACGGATTCCATGATCTGCCATCCCCTCAGCCTCTCAGTGAACGCTTTTTCCTTCTGCACAAACACAATTCCCTGAACTCCCGTGGGTGCCCTTTGTCTCCCCTGTCACTGACACCACCAGGAGCAGTTTCACTCCTTTTGTTTCATTCCTCCCCTCCTGGAACATGGACACACTGGGAAGAGCCCCCTTTGTCCTTTGGCAGCAGATACTGAGCAACTGCACCAGGCATCACTTGTGCTCCTTGGGCTTTATTTCCCACTGTCCTTTCCATCACAATTATTACCACTGTTAATAGTATATATCATTTTATTTAAATTATGAGAGTTCTTATCTCAAGCCACGGGTTTTACTTTATTCCAGCCTTTATTCCTGTGGGTTCAGGGAGCTGCTGAGCTGCCCAGGGGTTACACCCACAGCACTTCTGTCATCCCAGGGTGAGTTTTTCTCCTGAGCAACTCCAAGATGCATTGAATTCATAAAGTCTACACTAAACAAGTACCCCGGGAGCTGGGATTGAAATAGAAATCAAACAGCGGGAGTTAAGTGTTCAAAGTGGGAATGGGCTGGAATTCACAATAGGGAAAAATAAAAGGGAGAAGGTTTTGGAGGTTGCAGGGACGGCCCAGCAGTGCCTGTGCTGCTGGCAGGGGGTGGCACATCCCGGGGACTGTCACCACGGGTGTCCCGGGACTGTCACCGTGGATGTCCCGGGGCTGTCACCACCAGTGTCCCGGGACTGTCACCGCGGGTGTCCCGGGGCTGTCACCACCGGTGTCCCAGGGCTGTCACCACGGGTGTCCCGGGGCTGTCACCACGGGTGTCCCGGGGCTGTCACCACCGGTGTCCCAGGGCTGTCACCGCCCGTGTCCCGGGGCTGTCACCACCGGTGACCTGGGGCTGTCACCACTGGTGTCCCGGGGCTGTCACCACCGGTGTCCCTGGGCTGTCACCGCCAGTGTCCTGGGGCTGTCACCACCGGTGTCCCGGGGCTGTCACC
>NC_031793.1:72075-86226 GCF_001522545.3 Parus major | reverse complement strand
GGGAAGGGAAGGGAAGGGAAGGGAAGGGAAGGGAAGGGAAGGGAAGGGAAGGGGCACGGACTGTTCAGATCCCGTGTTCCTCCCTCTCCCTGCCAGGACTGTAAGTACAACACACCGAGGCCACAGGAATTGTAAGCAGCACACCAAGGCTGGGCTGTGACACGGCATCAGCTGGCCAAAATAACTCCTGATGTGAAGCTGCTGAAGCTCAGGAACAACACCTGGGAATTTGGGATGAACAGGCAGCAGCGTCCTACAAAACTCCCCTGGACAAAACAGCAGAGCCTTGTCACCTGCACCTGTGGCAAGGTCACACAACAGGCTCAGCGTGGGAACTTCCACCTGTGCTTCACCTCCTGGGAACCCCTGTGTGTACAACAACCAACACAACCTTCCTCTGACACAACTCAGACCTGAAAATACCTGACATCGGACAATATCCTAAAGAGAATTTGTTCATCCAGTTAGGCCAGGTGTTTGTTCAAAAGGTTGTGGAGGTGAGGTGGATTTTCCACGTGGAATACGCTGAAATAAAGCACCACAAACATTCCCTGTGGATCCCAAAGATCCATTCTGGATGGGTTCCCTGATTATTCCAAGTCTCTGATCCAGCACCTCTCCACCACAAACCTAAACTGCTCTGGTTTTATAAATAAACAATCTTGGATGCACCAAAAGTTTTCCCCCCACCTGTGCCTTTCCTTTAATCTTCCATGATCATGGATTCAGGATCACCATTCAGCACCATGGCTAAAACCAAAACACCCCAAACACAACATACAAACTGACATGGATCTAAAACCCCCAAATCTGGCATTTCTCTTTGCTGGGGCTTTTTACCAGATGTGGTTTAAGTTTTCCAAGCGGTGTGGGGCTCTGGGAGCTCCTTGGGAATGAGCTGGATGCCAAGCCAAACATCAGCCTCACAAAACAGCCAGGTTCCAGGTGGGAATGCACTGCCTGGAAAGGATATCCCACACCTGAGGAATCACTCAAACCTCCTGGGGCAGGGAGCAGGCACAGCCTTCACCAAAAAGCATCTCCCCTTCCCTTGGGTTAGTCCTCACACAAACCCAGGTCAGATCATTCACTGCAGTGGAAAACATCTCAAAATTCCCAGAGCTGCACAGGTTCCCACACCCAATTCACTCCTCAGAGCCAAATTTAACCCTCTGAGTGACCCAGCACTTGGAATTTCTCTTTCCAACACAGCAGGAGAAGCAATCTCATGGCTCTGCTGCCTTCTCCACACTCCACTCACCACCTCAAGTAATTTCAGTACCAGCAAAAAGAATTATCAATTTGTCAAAGATCCAGCTGCTTCCAACTGCCCTTAAAATAAAGAAGGAAAAAATAAACCCCCCAAATCAAGAGAAGAACCCTGTCCATACACAGGTGTGCAGAGCAGGAGGTGGCAGAAGGCATCAGAGCAGGAGTATCCCATGGGAAGGAGCAAGATGAGAGCCAGGAATGTGAGGAGGGATTATTCAGTCCTGGCAGCTGGTTCTTGCTCTGTGAAATATTAGTCGCAAGTGGCTTTGGACAGTGATTTAAACTTCAAGGGAGAATGTAGGCAAGAAGGGGAGGGAGAAGCAGCTCAGGCTTCCTTCACACACTGGAAGCAGGCAGGAGCACAAGCCACATTTGCCCTTTGCAGCTTCTCTTTCCTTTTCCTTAATATTATGCAAATGACAAGTTCCTGTTCCTGCTCCTCCTGTTCCAGTTTTGCTCGAGGCTGTCAGATGCATTTCCCAACTATGAATAAATCCAAAATTTCTAGGTTTGGTCTCAGGCATCCCCAGCATCAACCCCAGCTGTTCTGAGGTGTTGCAAGAGGGCTCAAGGCAGTGACTGAAAGCTCTGTGGTAGCAGAGATTGTCAAATAACCAAAATGGAGTTACAAAAGGAATAGGAAACGTTTTTTTAAATGGAAATATTACTCACAACAGTAACAGCAACAGGTGGTCTGAACCAAACCAACCAAACTTCAAACCAAACAGAAACACGGCTTTGAAAAGATCAAAAATCCTGAGAAACTTTCCCTCACTTCTTTGGAAAATTAAAATTGTGTGGAAAAAGCTAAGGTCTTTGCATGAGAAAGCATCCTTAGCCTGTAAGAAGCAAGAGGAGTGTGTTGGGAGGAGGGACAGAGCGCTGTGGGTGGCTCTGGGGGAGATCCTGGGTCAGTCTGCAGGAACAGAGCCCTGAATGAGGGCAGGAGCAGGAATGGAACCCAGCACCGACCTCTGCAGAGCCAAATCCCTCCCTGCCCCCTGTCCCAGCAGGTCCAACAGAGCCAGCAAGGCCCAAGTTCCCTTACCTGACAGTGGCTTCTCCAGGGAAGGCAGGGGCTCCTTGCGGAGGGGCCGGCCGAGCGACGCGTCCTGCCCGCTGAACAGTCCGGGGCTCTCGGGTAACTTTTTACGCCCGTTGGTGCTGGCAGAGTTGGTGACTCTGCAGCTGCCTATTGCACTTGTGAAAAGGTTTGTGTGTTCATCGCTGCTGGCTGGCTCCGAGCTGGGAGTGAATCCCCCCAGGGACAGAGCTGGGGAGTTTTCAGAGCAGTCTATCTGCAGAGGTGTCTGCAACCCCAGCGCCAAGGAATTAGACTCCGAGGGCTCTCTCCTGACCCACTGCTCATCTCTGCTCAGCAAACCCTTGGAAGGTGACAGGTGAGGACAAGACATGTGGCACCTGTGTTTCTCTTTATGTTTGTACCTCTCGCCGACAGCCTCCTTCCCAAACCTGTAGCGCTTCAAGGACTCCAGAACGGTTCTGGAGGAGCTGTTGGCCGTGATGGTGTCCATGGAAACCTGCGGCTGCTCGGAAGAGCGATGCTCCCGGTGCTTGTGGCGGTGCCTGTGCTTGTGTTCCAGCATCCAGCCGTAGGCCATCTCGGGTGGGACGCTGGGGTACGTGCTCATGGACAGCAGAGGAGTCCTGCTCGTGGTGAGGAACGCTTCCTGGCGCAAGAGTTTATGCTTCTTCTTGTGGTATTTAGTGGGGTTGAGAAGCAGGTGGCCTGTATGCATGTAGGAAGGTGGGGGCAGGGGAGTGGTGAATGAAGGAGAGGGTGGAGGAGGGTAAAGAGTTGGAGGGTACCTTCCATAATAACCTAATCCTATGGGAGCAGCTGCCAGGGGAGAAGGGGAGTAAGGCATGCCATAGGAGGGGTAGAACCCGGTGCTGGACAGGGGAAAGCTCAGGCTATGCATGAAAGGCATTTCTGCCATCGCTTCTCGCATTTTTGGAGGCCTGCCTCTCTTTTTCTTTAAATCAGGTTTTCTAATGTAGTGCAAAGGATCTAAAGGAAAAGTAGGGTGGGTGTAGAAACTATTGAAATTTATCCTAAAAATGGTAGGCAGCAAGTCTCGGGGTATAAAATGGTGACTTCTGTGGGTTATTCTAATTTCACTTAATCGACTTATTAACTCCTCTAACTCAGCGAGGAAGTCGGGGTCCTGCCTCCCTCGGAGCTGGGGATACTTCTTTTTCCTTTTTCGCTTCTGCCTCTTCATCTTGTCGTAGCTGAGGTAATCGTGGCTGCGGCGCTTGCACTTGTGTTTGTGCTTTTCCTTCAGGTTGCTCAGCACGGTGGAAGTCTCGGGTGGGATGAGGGACACGTGGTCGAACGAGTGCCTTTTCTTCTTCTGCCCGCAGAACTTCTCGGCCCGGTCCGAAGTGCTGTTGTTGTCGGTGCCTATCCCGCTGTCGCTGGGGATGGTCTCGTCGCTGTGGGACTCGCTCACGGGGGAAGGGGTGGCCTCTTTCAGCGATGTCAGCTCGCTCAGGTGGGACGGGGAGTTGGGCAGCAGCGTGGGTGGTGACAACCTCCTCCTCCCCTTGGCTGCTTTCTTCATGGCGAGCGTCTGGACCACGCTGCCCTGCCTGGAGTGGAGGTGCAGGTAGGGCACCGAGCTGGGCTCGATGAACCCCGCGTCGCTGCTCACGGGGCTCTGCCCCCCGCTCACGGCCGAGGACTGCGAGCAAACCGGGGACGGGAGGATCTCGGAGGGATTGGCTGCCGAGGGCAGCAGGTGGGGAAGGACTTGTCCCAGGGACGTACCAGGAGCTTGCTGGGCAGACTTCTCCAGAACTGTCAGACTGGCAGCGCTGCTGGCTAAAATGCCATTCAGGACAGCTTTAGGTTTCCTCCCTCTCCTTTTTCCTATGTAAATCGTTCCTTTCTTGCTGACATTGATTTGCTGGCCTAGTTTTGAACCAAATGTGGCAGCAAGAGTTGACACGGTGTTGTGGAGCTTGGATTGCATCTTCCCTTTGGTATTTGGTTCCACTGTACTGGACAGAATCTGATTCAGAAGTTTCTTTCGCTTCAGAGTTTTCATTTTATTTATTTTTCGAATAATTGTTTTCATTAACTGTCCATTATTTCTCTTGGCAACTTTTCTGTCTGAGTCTACTTCCAAATCACTCATGCTACAAATACTGGGGCTCTGGACTTCTTCTGGCCCTCGGAGCTGGTCCTTCCTCTCAAAGAACTCCCCAGGTCGATGCTGATCACTTTCAGGCCCCATCTTATTTGAGTTCTCTGTTCCAACAAAAGGTGCCACAGACAGAATAGGAGGTTTCATTTTAATCGATGACCGGATCTGCCTTTTGGGTCTCCCTCTCTTTTTAGGAAAACCTTGTCCTGATAAGCTTTGCTTTAGGGAGGGAATTTCGACTTCAGGCTGCAAAATTGGAGGTTCTTGCTCTTCTTTTGACTGTACTGAGAAGACTTTTGATGCTGGGATCTTAAGAGTTCTTTTGGGGGGACCTTCGAGTTCTGGCATCTCCTTGGATTTAGGTCTTCCTCTCTTGGGTTTGTATATGTCAGGTAAGAAATCATCCGACATACACAAGCTGGAGGGTTGTTTGTGAGCACTGTAGAACTTCTGAGTTTGTTTGTCAGTCTCAGACAGCAGTGCCAGAGACTGTCCATTAGTTTCATTCAGCTTTGGCAACTGATGTTTGACAAATTCGTGCTCCACAAATGAGGAGGATCCGATGTTTTTCAGGAATTTGGCCTGCTCCAAATTACTGCTTGATAGTGCACTGTATGAAATGTTTTTAAAAAGCTCTGACCTTTCTAGTTCCAGACCCTTTGGAGGTCGGCACGCGCTTCTTGACACCACTTTAGTCCATCGTGGCTTCCTTCCTTTCCTTTTCTTTAAAGGTTTGGATTGCTGAGTGCTGCTCAGGTTTTTTGCTCCTTGGCAGGATTTCTCGGATGCAGCTATTGCACCGATCTTGAGGAACTGCTTGCTACCAAACAAGCTGGTGAAACTAACTACTGAAGGGGTGACAGTAGCGTGGATGCTCGTCTCAGCTGCCAAAATGGGCTTTTTCCCTGTGGGAGGACTTGTTCTTGAAGTTTCCACGTAAGATGCTTTTGAATCACTTAAGTCTTTCTCAGCACCTTTAAAATCGGTGCTGAGGCTGTGGTTCAATGTCCTGTTCAGGCTCAGGAGGGTGCTGCTGTCTGAGAATGCTGCTTTGCCCATCGGATCTGAAATGCCTTCCAAGAGCTCTGCCGTGGAACTTAAGTGCAATGAGTTGGACGCCAGCTGGGAGGAGGCTGTGGAGAGGCTCCTGCTCAGGGTGGGGACAGACACGGTGGGGGAAGGAGATGGGAGATTCCCCTCTCCCACTGCACTGAACGGGGACTTGGCTGTCGACACCTCCGAGGCACCTCCTGTCCTGAAGTCTGGTGAAGTGCAATAAACAGGAGGCTGCTTTTCGTGCTTAGACGTTTCATAAATCCCTTTCTCACTGGATGAGTAGGCATCCTGTGGAACACACATTCCTTCACTGAACATCTCTTTGCCTACATCAGCAATTTCTTTCCGAATTGAAAACTTGTCCAAGATACTTTCTTTGCTCTGTCTCATAATGTGCTTCTCAAAGGTTTTGCTGGTAGTATTTTCCTTCAGTAAATCCGCAGGCTCATGGCTTTCAAGGCTGCTGAGGTTTGAATTGCAAGGAAGCTTAAAGGGCTCTGAGGAGGGCACGAGGGAGTCTGCTTTCAGACTTCCAGAGTCCTTGCTAGCCAAACCAGCTGGAGTGCCAATCCCTGCTGGCTTCTTCCCACAGTCCTTGCTAACCAACCCCACGGGACTGCTAATTCCTGGCATCTTCCTCCCAGGGTCCTTGCTAACCGGTCCCATCGGGCTGCTAATCCCTGGTGTCTTCCTTCCAGAGTCTTTGTTAACCAGAACTGTGCTGCTCCCAGTCCCTGGCATCTTCCTCCCAGAATCCTTGTTAAGCAGACCTGTAGGGCTGTTTATTCCCAACAACTTCTTCCCAGCATCTTTGTTAACCAATCCTGCTGGAGTGCTGATCCCTACTGGCTTCTTGAGAGGCTCCTTGTTAGTCAGTGCAGTTGGAGTGCTGATCCCTGGAAGTTTCCTCCCCACATCTTTGCTGATCAATCCAACTGCAGAGCTGGTCACTGGCTGCTTCTTCACCGAATCCTTGTGGACTAATGTTGGAGTGCTGATCCCTGGAGGTCTCTTCCCAGAATCCTTGCTAACCAATCCAATTAAGGGGCTGATTGCTTGGGGCTTCTTCCCAGAGTCTTTATTAACCATTATGGCTGCACTGCCAATCCCTAATGGCTTCTTCCCTGAGTCCTTGTTCACCAACCCAACAGCAATCCCAGAGCCTGGCAGTTTCTTCACCAAATCTTTGTTAACCAGCCCACTCGCAGTTATGGCTCCTGGCAGCTTCTTCCCAGAGTCTTTCACCAAACCAGACGCAGCTCCATTTCCACTTCCAGGCTTCTTCTGCTTTGTCTTGGAAGACTTGGAAGGAGGACAGGTTGCAATAAGTTGAGCCAATTTTTCTGTGACAGTTTTTGCTCCATTAATTTCTGTTCTATCCTTTAAGTCAGAATTATGGCTACTGATAAGAGTCGGAGGAGATGACTTTATATAATCTGTCATTTCAGAATGCAGTGGGGAAACTTTCTTAGATAAAGGGGCTGTTTCTACTTGGTGACCTTCTTCCACGTGTAACTCAACTGCTGCAACTTCTCCAGCTTTCTTGTAAGACTTTGAAGGGTCCTAAGAGTTAATAAACAAAAAAAAAAACCTCTTTAGGAACAGAGTACAAAGTATCACTGAGTAACACAGTATCTTTTTATGTTTCAGTGATTAACACTTGCTCTGGTAACAGGGTCATGGTATAAACAGAGGCTTCATCATCCCATTAATATTAAACCAAACAATAGTAATATCAATAATTTAAATAATAAAATGTCATAATAAAATAAACACATTCAGCAAACAACAGTGATATTCATATTTAAAGCAATATTTTAAAAGAGTGGACATGCTGAGGCTTTCCTGATGTTAACTAAACCCAAACTCCCTCCCAGTCTGGAAATATAAACCATTTAATCTGTCCCCCAATTATTTTGAATATTCTCCAAAAATACTGTTGATGTTTATTAATAAAAATCCACTAACAACAAAGTGCTGGGCTATTTATAGTGTGAGAGCACTTGAAGAGCTCACATGGTGCTGAGCAGCAGCTGAGCAGTGCCCTGCAAGGCACTGTCACCCTGTCCCTGCACAGCCCTGCTGGCAGCTCAGTCGTGTCCCCACAGCCCCTGCAGCAACAGCTTCTCCCAGCACAACACTGACAGCCAGGGAAATCAGGGAAATCAAATAACTCTAATTATTCTGTTTGCATGGGGGTGGAGGGGAGGTGATAATGGAATAACTGAAACTCACACTTATTGCCAGTTCAGACCTAACCCAACTTGAAATTTATTCTGTAAAGGTTAAAATCAAAATTGCAATATCTATTACCTTCATAAATCCTATTGAGAACATCTCAATAAATTAATCTTTCATTCTGGAAGGACATTTTTTACATAGAGTGCCCAACACATCTCTGCAGTGCAGGGGATACTTTCACTCCAAGCACGGGCTGAGAATGGAAGGCTCTGACCCCTGATGAGATAATTCTGCCCATGGTTCTGATGTCCCCAGCATAAGAAGGACATGGAACTGTTGGAACAAGCCCAGAGGAAGCCATGAAGTTGTTGAAAGGACTGGAGCACTTTCCCTATGAAGAAAGGCTGGGAGAATTGGGAATGATTTGTGTGGTGACCTCAGAGCCCCTTGCAGGATGTGCAGGGGCTCCAGGAAAGCTGGAGAGGGACAATTCATCAGGAACTGAAGTGACAGGACAAGGTGGGATGGCTTCAAACTGATAGAGAAGGAATTTAGGTTGGATAAATCAAATAAATCCTTCCCTGTGAGGGTGGGGAGGCCCTGGCACAGAGAAGCTGGGGCTGCCCCTGGATCCCTGGAAGTGTCCAAGGCCAGGTTGGACAGGGCCTGGAACACCCTGGGATGGTGGAAGGTGCCCCTGCCATGGCAGGGCTGGGTTGGGATGGGCTTCAAGGTCCCTCCCAGCCCAAAGTCACTGTGATTCTGTGATTTCATTCCCAATTTAAAAACCTTCTGGGACCTACCAGAACACTAAAGACATCAATGCCACAGCTGTTCATCCCTTGCAATAAAAACTGCTCTGGCAATGGCCTGCCACTTCCTGCACTTGATTACAGTCAGCATTACCCTGATCCCAGAGCTGTACCTACAGCAAACACCTACACAGGCTGAAGGAAGGGACAGCCTGGATTCCTCCAGAACAGCCAGCTCTGCTGCTGATCATGAAGGATTTGTTCATTTGTGCATCAGGAGGCTGCAGCCTGGATCCAGCTGGACACTGCTGAGATGAGAAGCAGTTGTGTGGGTAATATGGGAGGCTCTGCAGTGACCCCCAGGCACCCCAAATCCAGGGCTGCTCCTTCCTGCAGGGATGGAGAAGGAGAGGGGGTTCTTTCTGCCTGGAAACTCCTGAGTCAGTGGGACACCACCCCGAGCCTGCACTCCTGGAATTCCCTGGGGCACGCTCTGAGTGCCAGAGGGTCACTAATGAGTATTAAAGCAAGCAGCCTTCAGAGAGCTGCAGCCTCCTTTCTATGGCCTGAAATTCTGACAAGAATGTGGAAGAAAAATCTCCTTTGTTCAGGGGATTTCAAAAAAATCCACCTAAATATTGACTTGGGAATTCAGCTCCTCAGCTCTGTATTTGCTCAGCCATCAGGGTATCCACACTCTTCTTCTTTCTTCTGCTCCTCCTGGGCCAAGTTCTGTGGTGCTCTCACACTGCCACTGCTGGGTATCCAACGTCTCTTGGCAGGCTCTGCTCACCTCTATTTCCAAACAAAGAGCTTGCAAGTTTGAGTAGACGCTTAAATAATAAATACATAACTAACAAAACCCTTCCAAACAGCAGCTTTGATCTGAGCAAGATGCCAGGATTCTGAAAACAAGACTTTAGCATCAAACACAGATCCTTTGAAAGCTGAAGGTGTGTGCCCTGGAAAGCTTTTTTCTCATCTAAGGGTGAGTGAGTTTCCCAAGCACACTGAAAATTATTTCAAAGAACATGAATAGCAAAACAGGAAGCATCTAGTGACACGTCAGACAAGATGTCAAAAAAGTCTGTAATTCTTTTCAGCGTTTTTAAACCCAAAATTCTTATATGGGATTTTTTTATTTTTTCCATAGATCTACTTAATAGCCAGCATGATTAACAGAAACATTTTGGAGGGAAATTTTTAAGGACAAAATTTCATCAAGTAACTTCCAATAGAAACATCTTGAGATGTTTCCTTTGAAGGAGGTTGCAGTGGCTGCAGAAACATTTAAAAAACTCCCAACATCAGCCACAGAGTCAAAGCTTCTTCTTGCATTCTGTATCATTAAAAATTTCAGATTTTTGGTTGAAGTGAATTGCTGCCACTAAGGAGGATCCCACTGGAAGAGTGAGAGTATTGCAGACAGGTACCAAAATTAAACTGCAGTCATGTACAGCCCCAAACTTCAGGAATAGAAAGGACATTTTCTGTGCAGTGGAAGAACTGGACTCCAGTGTTCATACACTGAGGGGATCAGGTAAATCAACTCCAGCCACATTTTAACTCTCCCAGCACAAACCCCTGCCCTGGACACCCTCTGGGAAACACTCCCAGGCCACTCCCTGGAACAAAGCCCAGAACACCCCCAGGGACCCCCTGAACACAGCCCCGAGTCCCCCCAGGACAAAGATGTCACACACATTGTCAGGACACACCCCCAGGGGTTCATGGAGACCCCCAGGACACCCTTCCTTCCCCTCAGACACACCTCCCAGACCCCAGGACACACAGCCACACCCTGGTCACACCCAGAGCCCCCAGGACACACCCCTGGACACATTCCCAGGACACCCTCTGGGATACACCCCCTGGGATACAGCCCTGGGATACACCCCTGGGATACACCCCTGGGATACACCCCCTAGGATACACCCCCTGGGGTACACCCCTGGGGTACAGCCCCTGAGATACACCCCTGGGATACAGCCCCTGAGATACACCCCTGGGATACAGCCCTGAGATACACCCCTGGGATACAGCCCTGGGATACAGCCCTGGGATACAGCCCCTGGGATACAGCCCCTGGGGTACAGGCCCTGGGATACAGCCCTGGGATACACCCCTGGGATACACCCCTGGGGTACACCCCTGGGATACAGCCCTGGGATACAGCCCTGGGATACACCCCCTGGGATACACCCCTGGGATACACCCCTGGGATACACCCCCTGGGATACACCCCTGGGATACACCCCTGGGATACAGCCCTGGGATACAGCCCCTGGGGTACACCCCCTGGGATACAGCCCTGGGATACAGCCCTGGGATACAGCCCTGGGATACACCCCTGGGATACACCTCTGGGATACACCCCTGGGGTACACCCCTGGGGTACAGCCCCTGGGATACACCCCCTGGGATACAGCCCCTGAGATACAGCCCTGGGATACACCCCAGAGATACAGCCCTGGGATACACCCCTGGGATACACCCCTGGGATACACCCCTGGGATACACCCCTGGGATACACCCCTGGGGTACACCCCTGGGATACAGCCCCTGGGGTACACCCCTGGGATACACCTCTGGGGTACACCCCTGGGATACACCCCCTGGGATACAGCCCCTGGGATACACCCCCTGAGATACAGCCCCTGGGGTACAGCCCCTGAGATACAGCCCTTGGGATACACCCCCGGGGTACACCCCTGGGGTACAGCCCTGGGATACAGCCCTGGGATACACCCCCTGAGATACAGCCCTGGGATACACCCCTGGGATACACCCCCTGGGATACACCCCCTGGGATACAGCCCCTGGGGTACAGCCCCTGAGATACACCCCTGGGGTACACCCCTGGGGTACACCCCTGGGATACACCCCCTGGGATACACCCCCATGGATACACCCCTGGGGTACAGCCCTGGGATACAGCCCTGGGATACACCCCCTGGGGTACACCTCTGGGGTACACCTCTGGGGTACAGCCCTGGGGTACACCCCTGGGATACACCCCCTGGGATACACCCCTGGGATACACCCCTGGGATACACCCCTGGGATACAGCCCTGGGATACACCCCTGGGATACACCCCTGGGATACAGCCCTGGGATACACCCCCTGGATACACCCCTGGGGTACACCCTGGGATACACCCCCATGGATACACCCCTGGGGTACACCCCTGGGATACACCCCTGGGATACACCCCTGGATACACCCCTGGGGTACACCCCCTGGGATACACCCCCAGGACACCCTGAACAGGACACAGCCCCACAGTGTTCCAGCCTGTGGCCATGGGGTCAGGCTGACATACAGCTCTCCTGTATGGACACACTCAGCCAGCTCCCCCTGGAATTCTCCAAACCCCCAGCTGGGAAGTGAGGAGCAGCCAGGACTGTCACCTGCAGAGGGGACAGGAAAGGTGCCCAACTTCCCTGGAATAACTCCCTGTGTCCACACAAGTGTTCTGTGGGATGGGAAACAGAGACCTGAAGTCGAGCCCAAGTGACAGAACATCCTTCAGAGCCTGCTCCCATGGATCTGTAAATGTGTCCCCAGCTCCAGGTGCTGCAAGCTGGGCTCACAGTCACTAAATTCACTAAATTTTCAGCACTAAATTCCCTCCTGAGCCCTGCTTCCCTCCCTGACTTGGACAAATGCACAGATGTATCAGAGAAGCACAAATCAGGTTTTAATCAGACAGATTTCTGAGGACTGTGGAGAAAGGAAAACAACATCACCATCTCCTGAGTGTTTCTTTCATCCTGCCTCACCTCCTGTCTCTACCTGCCTCAAACTTCCTCACTGCTGCCTCAATCTAATGGACAATGCCATAAAAAATAGACTAAAACAGTTTTCCTGGAATTCTGGGCCTTTTCAGCCCAAGTTTCAAGCCCTGCTCTACGTTCCTGTGGTGTCAGATGGAATGAAATGGCCCATCTGGGCACAAAGCTGTTCAAAAGGGTGAGATTACGTTGCATCAAAAAGCATTTTGTGCTTTAAAAACTGAAACATTTGTTCCTGTACAATCTTTAGTTCAACTGTCTGGTTTAAGAATCCATCCAATAATAGTATTGCCCAAAGCAATTGCATAAAACATGTTAAGTTTCTATAAAATTCATATTATTCTTAGTCTGACACTGAGCTGAACTCAAAGTTCTGTATCTCCTAACTGTGAACATACAGGTTTTCAACTTGCATCATTCATCTGAAGCATAATAATTCCAGGTTATTCTGATATAAACTATCAACAAGTTATAATCCATCACTGGAGACACAGGGAACAGCTGAACTCGATGTTAAAGGTCCTTTTCAACCTGAACAATTCTGTGATTCCAGAATCATCACAGGCACCAAAAACAGCAAAAAATCTGTATTCTAAAAAGGGCATCTGTTGTTCCACTACAGCACAGTCTCAGTTTATTACTGCTAGCCCATTATTTACTGTCATTATCTTTGGTATTTACTTGCAAAAAGCTCAAGAACAGGGCCCTGAGAACAGGGACATCTATCAAGTCTGGTGTCACACTTCTCAACTAAATCCAAATTACAAAACACAAGTTAGTCTCAGCTTCCAACACCTGAAGTAATTAGAAGGAATCAGCCTTTTAATAAAAATATTTGGTATTTCTCTTGAGAGCCACTGGAAAGGAATAAGGATTTTTTATGCACATACACAGATTTACCCATTATTGTTTTGGCTGTTGTACTTCAGGCCAATGCTCAGACTTTAATTCAAACAAGAATTCTGAAGAATCACAGGAATTGTTTTGTAGTTGTGGCATCAACATATTCTGTGTAATTCCCCAAATAAAAATGCTGTTTATTTTTCACCTCCAAGACTTTTTAGTCTTTTCTAAAAGCAAGTTTGAACTACCAGTAAAACAATGATTCTGTGGAATTAGTGTAAGACAAAAACTATGTCCTAGATCCTGCAGGAAATATTCTTGAGCTATCAAAAATAAAATAAAATAAAAAAAAAATAAAGCAATTCTTCAGCTTTTTAACTTTTTTGCTTGAAACTTTTTCAGCTGGTGGCTGTGATTTCATCAGAGAAGTTCTCTGCATGACCAAAGGCAAAAGGAAGAGCTCCAGAATCCTGCACTCAGCATTTTTACCCAGGAATAAGGAGATGGAGCAGGAGGGCGAGTCCCAACCTGCTGCCCTGTGTTACCACTGAGTGAGAGTTACACAGACTGCTGCTGTCACTTCTTGCTTTTTATGTGCTAAACCTTCAGTGCTGCACCTCTGCCAGCACAGCTGAACCTTTCCTACCCACCATCCTCTGAACTAACAGGGGAAAAATGTCTATTTTTGTTCAAGGCTCAGGTTTTTGGGCTTTGCCCAGCAATGTCTGCCTGCCCCAGGACATTTTTTGAAAGAATTAAATCCGTACTTGGTGTCAAAAAGCAAACTGAACACTGCTTGGCTATTTCAGTAATTTTGTTTCTTGTAACACCTGGGAATCTCAGTCATTTCTGGGATTCCCTTTATTGCTCTATGATTTTCTCCTCAGAAAAAATATTTATTAACTTTTATGTCTACATGTTTCTGGAGGACAAATTGTAAATATACGAGGAAAATGTTGCCCAGGGAAGTGGTGGAATTACCATCCCTGGAAGTGTTCAAAAAGGTGTGGATGTGGCAGCTGGGGTCAGGAACAGCTGGATTGTGTGAGCTGGGGAACAGCTGGATTGTGTGAGCTGGG
>NC_031793.1:69516-71120 GCF_001522545.3 Parus major | reverse complement strand
GCTGGATTGTGTGAGCTGGGGAACAGCTGGATTCCATGACCTGGGAGGGCTTTTCCAACCTGAACAGTTGTGTGATTCCAACTTACCTCACCTACCCACTCCCCCTCAGACTGGAGATAAACCCTCTATTCACATACCTGAAAACACTCCCCAAATCTTATGAGTTCTGTCAGCACTAAACAGGGAAAAAACCTGTCAGAGATGGCAGAGCAAAGGATTCTCCTGCTATTTTCATTTTAACACTGCTATTCCCAGAAGAATTCCACTACTTTTCTTTGTATTTCAGTGGTTAACTGTGCACGCTGCAAGTGCTAAATTTTCATTCTAATTCTTTATTGCTCCTTCAAAAGAACAGAAAGTTCTGTTTCAGAGCTCCAAGTAAAGCCACACCTGGCTCTGAATGGGTCACATGTTTGCTTTCCCCTCCTCTGCATCCACAGCAAAAATTCATGGATAGCTTTCCTTTGCTGTAGTGTAATTTGCAGTGCTAAAACTCGCTTTATTACATGGCAGTAAGACAAAAAAAACAACCCTTGGGTACTATATTCGAAGCATGTGATGGTTTTAAGCCATCATTCCCATTTATTTCCACACAGACACTTCTAATCCCACTTCAGGAATCAGCAGGATGTTGTTTAGTGTCATTTCTAACAATTCAAAGTGCAAAATGGCAGCAGGAAACAGACAGACTTAAACATCATCTCAGAACAACTCGGGAGAGAGCAGAGCATCTAAAGTGAGTTATCATGAGTCAGGGATTTGAAACTCTTGTAAATAATGCAAATTTAATGCAACAGATCTGCATCCTCTGCATCACACACCAGGGCTGCTTGCCAGGCAGGAGAGCAGCGACTGCAAGGAGAGGAGCTGCAATCTAAAACCAACATGGTATCAACTGTGTCATGCACCACATCAATAACATTCTACAACATCAGTAATAGCTGCCTCCCTTTCTGCTTTCCATTTGAAATGGGATGGATCTCTGGAAAAAAAAAAATCCTGGTGTATAAACAAAGATGTCAAGGATGAAGAATCCCTGCTGTCACCATGCAAATTCAAATATTGATTATTTTCTCTGGTAAAAACTCCCAGGGCACGATCTCTTGATGCAAAGGGAAAGGCTCCAGACGCAGTGGTGCCTTTCAGATGTAGAATCAGGGAATTATGGAATGTCCTGAGCTGGAAGGGACCCACAGGGATCACCCAATCCAACCCCTGGCCCTGCACAGACACCCCAACAACCCCACCCTGGGCATCCCTGGGAGTGTTGTCCAAATATTCCTGCAGCCCTGGCAGCCTCAGGGCTGTGACCATTCCCTGGGGAGCCTGGGCAGTGCCAGCACCTTTCCAGAACCTTTCCCTGACACCCAACCTGAACCTCCCTTGATTAACTTAACATTAAACATTCCCTGAATAAAGAGATTTTCAGCTGCAGGGGCCACCTCAATTCAGACATCAAGAGAAATCACTGGTTGGACATTCCAGAGTGGCCCAATACTCAACTCATTGCAACAGAGTCTTGTCAAAATAAAAAAAAAAAAAAGAAAAAAAAAGGAAAGAAAGAAAGGAAAAAAGGAAAAAATTAAAAAATAAAAAATAAAAAG
>NC_031793.1:55191-69263 GCF_001522545.3 Parus major | reverse complement strand
AAAAGAAAAAAGAAAAAAAGAAAAAAGAAAAAAGAAAAAATCAAACCATCAGTGTAATAACAAACTGTGATCAACTCTTCCAATGTTTTTCAAGTTGAAGTTAGAAACATCATTAGAAGTAATAAGTTTGTTCTGAAATAGAAGAATGTAAAATAAAGGCCATTGCCAAAATTTTAAGTTACGCAACGTACACTGGAGAATTTCTTGTCCAATAGGCTGACTAAAAACACCTCTCTTTCCAGTGGAGGAAAAACCCCAATGTGAGTGCATTGTGGAGTCTGGAAAAGGCAATTTTAGTCCTTACACGTGACATCCAGCACACTTGTTTTGTCAGCACATCATTTGTTACTCACAATCCCAGACTGGTTTGGCCTAAAAGGGATTTTAAAGATTTCATTCCACCCCCTGCCATGGCAGGGACACCTTCCACTGTCCCAGGCTGCTCCAAGCCCCCTCCAGCCTGGCCTTGGAAACTTCCAGGGATGCAGGGGCAGCCACAGCTTCTCTGAGCACCCTGTGCCAGGGCCTGCCCACCCTGACAGGGAGGAATTCCTTCCCAATATCCCATTTAACTCTGCCTCCCACCCTGGCACTCCAGGCCCTTGTACAGAGTCTCTCTCTGCCAGGATCCCTTCAGGCACTGGAAGGCCACAATGAAGTCATCCCCAAATTTCACTTCTCTTTAAGGTGACTCTTCCTCAAGGCCAATTCCAGTCAGGGTGTGCCAGGGGAAAGGAAGAGGTCTGGGTATGTCAGACACACAAGGTGAGGAATTTTCCTTCCCCCTGGGCAGGCTGTGCCTTAGGAGATCTGCCAGGACAGATTTATGCAGGGAGCCTTGAGAACAGGACACAAGCTGGAGAAATGGAAATGCTCCAGCCTTGGGGACCTCTGGAGCAGGAGCCCCCTGAACAAACAACCCCTGCAAAGGCTACAATTTCCAGGGATTCCCTGGATTCCCCTGCTGAATCACCTGGCAGTACTACATAAGTGTACTTATGTATTACTTATGTACTTATAAGGGTAAATTCTAACATTCCATTAACAAAACTTTAATGTTTATTGGAAAAAAGAGCAGGCTGTAACCAAAACCCTTCAAAAAACTTAGCATCTATGCAACTATATTTGTAATCCTTGCTATTTATCCTATTTTCCCTATCTGCTGCTGCTCTTACTGATTACATCATGGAGATCATAAAAACAAATCCTCGAGGCAGGGCTATTTCCTGGTGTTTGGAAAAGCCCTGGCACATCTCTCCAGCCACTGCATTTACATGCAGGTTATCACCAGGCTGGTTTCTAACTCACTTGGAAAAGTCTTTTTTACTTTTCAGAGCCTGCCTTGAGCTGTTCACAGCAGTGAGAGGTTAAACACAGTAAAACAACTGGTTCTAACAGGTAGGAAAAAATATAAATCCAACCACCAGAGCACATCCAGAGCCCCATCTCAAGAGAGACAAGACACCCAAAACCCTCCACTTTGTTACAGAAAAGAGACTAAAAGCCTCCCCATTACTTTTCAGCAATGAATCTACTTCAAGTGAACACGGGAATTATCTTTCACAGCTGTTGAAACAACAAATCGGCAAACTGTGAAAGAACATTTTTTCCTGCTAATAGCCACAAAATAAAACCATTTCAAACTCCAGATACTTCAGCATCAGAGGTTACACAGAAACACAGCAGAGCACAGTGGTGCAGAGATGATGAAGCTTTTAAACACAGCTTAAATGTACCATGACTTGCAAATCACCCCACAGACACATCACTCACTTGCTTCGAAGGACAGTGCTCGTTCTTCTCCTCTGTCATCTTCCCACTCTTGGGAGCCCTTCTTGGCTGCTTGATGCTGGTTTTTATGGCAGGCCGGCAGACATAATTCTCCAGGTTCTTGGGAGGCTTTTTTGTCCGCTTTGCTTGAAGGCCAATCTTCAGTTTCAGGTTTCCCTCTGAGAAGTTTGTTTCCTTCACCGAGAATTGCTGCTGTGCATCGCCCAGAGCTTCGCTCTTGCCGCTCTCCGCGTTCCCCTCCCGGCTCTTCTTCTTCCCGTCCTCCTCGTCCTTGGTGCAGCCTTCGAGCTCTGCTTCCCCTTTGCCCACCAATGTGCCAATGTTTACCACAGAGGGGCTTTTCCCAGAAAACCCTTCAGAATCAGAACCCAAGCCTAACATAGCAGTATTCCGAGGGTCCATCACAGGCGGAATATTTGCCTTCGGGTGATTTTAGGGAAGATTTACAGAGATATGTTCCTCAGAAGAGCTGTTCCACTATGGGCAGTCAACATTTTTCACTCTGTGGGGTAAAAAGACAGACAGAATAAACATGGATTTTCTATTAGAAATTAAATTCATATTAAAACAAATTAGAAAGCAAACAATTGTATTTCAGACAAGCACAGCAGCTGATGTTCCAAGACACCAACCTTCCAGTCACCTCCTTCCAAACCACAATTTATCTAGAAAACACTTTTAAATGGTAAGTGAAAAATAAAAAGTATGTGACTATTATAATTTCCAAATTATCCACAAGAGACTTCAAATGATGGCTACAAATTTTAATATTGATCATCAAAGTAATTTTCTTATTTATAACCAGAGCCCAGTTAGTCCCAGTCTTGCTGCTTCTGGAACAACTGGAAGAGCTGCATCTAAGGAAGGAGCAGGCAAATGAAAACCATGAGAAAGCATCCAAACCCCAGAAATATTCTGGTTTTAATTATCTGAGCCACCAAGAAAGTTGAGCTTAAGCCACATGTGCATCAGTTTACAAACACGCCACAAAATCCGCTTGTTAGTTAAAGACTTTCCACAATTCAGGAAGGAGGATGGGAGAACAGAAGCCAATCCCACCAAACATTCATATGCTGGTTTGTGCTTCCTGAAGCACAGGAAGAGGGAAGTCCACACTTCCATCAGCCCAGACACTGTTAGAAAATATAGAATTGACCTATTTAGCATAAAATAAGAGAGGGAACCTTTTCATCTTAACTACAGCAAAAGTAAATAAGAGTCAACCTCTAAGTCTGTGAGGGTCCCAGACCCTTGTGCAGCACTGACCTCCTGCTCACACACAGACCCTGAGCTTCCCTCCCTGCCAGAGAACAAACCAACCTGTGCTCTTTGTAGCTTTATCATGCAGGCAAGAATCCCAAAATCCCAGAGCTGTTTGGGCTGGGGGGGACCTTGAAGATCATCTCATCCCACCCCTGCCATGGACAGGGACATCTTCCACTATCCCAGGTTGCTCCAAGCCCTGTTCAGCCTGGCCTGGAACCCTTCCAGGGATCCAGGGGCAGCCACAGCTTCTTTGGGCAGCCTGTGCCAAGATATCACCATGAAGCCATTCCCCTCTGCCCTGTCTCCAAACCCTTGGAAAATTCTCTCTCCATCTTTCTTGCAGGCTCCCTTAAGGCAATGAAAAGATATTTGTTCTGGGGGCATTCTAAGGAGAAAATGTTTAAATATCTTCAGCACATAAATACCTTTATCATTTTTGAAATGAAATGGATCAGAAACAGGTCTGAAAAAACACAGATTTGCTGAAAAGTGTAACACAGGCAGCAAACCAGCCTGCAACTTCTGTCCTTACCTTCTCTACAGTCATTAAGGCTGAATTGTGAGGAACTGCATGGGAAGATGTCATGGACTGCAAAATGAGTTTCAAATCAAGGTCTCAAGGAGCCCAGCACTTTCCTGAGATGTTTGACCCCCTGGCAGGTCAGCAGGAGCCCACTGGAGCACAGAGCACGTGGCAGGTCCCACAGCTCCCAGGCCACACAAGAACTGGGGAAGCAGCAGCAAAGGAGCTGTTTTTGGGGTGGCTCTGGAGCAAAGACACTGCAGGGAAGGGGAAAGCAGCAGGAATGTGAAAGGTGACACCAGAGAGCACCAAGGCAACTGCAGTGGACACAGGTTGGAGGACAGATGCCAGGATTAGTGGGGGGAGAAGAAATGCTGCTGGGAACACCAGATGCAGCCCATCACAAAGCCAGGCTTCCCTGGCTGTGTCCTCAGAGAAAATAAACTTATTTCCATGTGTTCTGTGCACATTATTCACGGGGTTTCTATCTGCAGCTCTGGCTTTCCAACTACGCACATCCTCAGAAATCAAACCTGCAATTATTACTCATAAGACCAGGGGTAATTAGATAAAATCTCCATTTTATAAGGAGAAAGAATGGGTAGAGCAGTGTGACATGGACACAGAAAGTGAGTCAGTGGCACTGCCCAGTTCAAGGCCCAGTTAGTCCAACAGGCTTCACCACATCACCAAAAATGGGCTTTTTCACTTATATCAATCTCCAGGAAAAACTGGCCAGCAGGTAAACAATTCTGAACTGAAGCCTGAATTTGTATTATTCAAGTCCAAGCAAAGGGACAATCCCACATGCCATCATGCAACTCTCACATCTGTGCTCACACAACTATTTCCTTCTCTAGTGGCTGGGGTGCAGAGCAGTGACAATACTTCAGACATTTTCTTACAAATAAAATGAATTAATCAGCTTCAAATACGAAACCAACTGCAAGAAACTGCAAAACCCAAAGTGCAAGGTGGGAATCAGAGCAAAGGAACCGTGTTCACACCCTACTCTGTGCTAAGAGGATGGGTAACTATCCAGAAACAAAGTCACTAAATTGATGGCTCCCACAAACACAGAGCAGGGCATTTATTTATCCATTAATTGCTCTCAACACAGACAAAAAAAAATGCTAATCCTGGCCCTAATCACCATTTTGCCTCGATCACTGTAATCTTCTCACAATTCCCCAGTTACCCCACTAATTCACAGGATAGGTGTCTGTCACTCCAAGCTCATTTCCCTGAATCCCCACGTGCAGTTTCCTCCCTGCCTTATCAAGTCCAAGTTTCCTGTCACTGTCTCCAAGGTGTTCCCAAGTGTACCTTGGCTCTTCCCTTGCTCAGAGCTGTTTCCCCAGTGATGCCACTATTTGTTTTCTCTTCTCACTTTACTTTCTCTGTGCTACTCCTCACACTCTGTGTGAGGATCTGTTCCATTCCTCCTGCAGGTTGTCCCTTAAAACCTTGTGGATGTCAAAGCAAATGAGCAGCCAAGTGGTGACAGCCACAGTTCAGAGGCAGCTAAAACAACTTGCATGAACTTATCCTGAAAACTCTGATGTTTTGGGACTTTAAAGACCTAAAATGATCATATTTAACCATGTGAGATAAGGTACTTATCCATGTCTCTGCTTTCCATGTTAGCTGCACAAAGTTACAAGTCCTGTTCTGAATTATCCTACATCCATGGGATCCTAGGTTAACAAAACTTTTGCTGGATTGAAAACCATCCAGTACCAAATCCCTGCATGGCCTCTCAAGTGATGAGCAAGACATGGCCTCACCACTTCCCTACAAAGCAAATCACATCAAACTCCCAGCCCCTCAGTTCTGTAGATTTCAAATCCCTCCTGAAATTGTTCTTCCCCCCAAAAAATTAACTATGAAGCATTTTAGCATCTGTTTTGACACCTGGAACTAAGTGGTGTTCATTAATGGTTTCTCTAATGCCACACACAGTTTTATTCATCCTTATTCCCCTGGTGTCACATCCCAAGCCCTCTCTGCCCATCAGCTGCTAAGATTTCTGTTCTTCTGATCCTCTGCTTCCCCAGAAAGAAAATGCCAAGGGTTGGTTCTGCTACCAGATTCCCAGATATGTTACCCCACATCCCTCAGCAATATTAACTGAGATTTCCCCCTCTGTTCAATTTAGGACGTTGAGTTCATTCCTGCTGCTGCTTTTGTTGATAAAAAAATACTGTCATGTCATATTTGGAAGGTGAATATTTTTATTTCGGTTCTTTTAATTTCTTCAGCTTCAAGGAACATTAAAACCAATTCAGCTGAGTGTTAGAAATCCCAGAATATTACTACTAACTCCATGGCCTCCCACAGTCCCCTCTCAAATTCCTTGTCTCCTTTTCTTTGCTAAGGAAGACAGCTACCACACTCAGAAAAGAGAAATAAAAAGTGGGATAAAGCTTTACAATATTTCTCTACATCACAATCCCTGAACAGGGGAAACAGGAGCTCAAGGCCCCTGGATCACCTGCACAAGCATCCTTAAAATATTTAGAGATGGAGGCATCAGGAATAAAGTTCCTGTTTGCATTACAGGAGGTAATAAATGAAACACTTTCCAATCAGAATCTGCTGGATGCGTTTCTGACAGACAGAAATCCCAGGGGACCTGTCTTGTCAGGAAGAATATTCCACAGAACTGCTGGGAGCAGAGGCCACGCTCAGGGAAAGCAGAGCAGGACAGGAGTTTTGTGGGAAGAAAGGCAGAGGACAGACAGGAGAACACCCTGTGAGTGTGACCTGGTGGGAGGAAAATTGGGAAGCAGGGATAGAGTTCCTCCTGGTTTTTAACCTGGCCCCAGCTGACACCCTGACTGCAGGTCTGGAATCACAGGGCTGGATTTGGAGATGCAGGGTAATTCTATTCATATGCAAATAAAAGCAAAATTGCTAAAATCTGCATAACCAACCCGTGTTTGATGGGAGCAAAGGTTCCTCCACCCTTAGGCTGTGAGTGCCAACATCAGCCAACGCTGACTGCCGAGGGAAAAGCAGTTTGGGAACTCTCCTAAAATATTATCCCATGTGCTACAGTGGGAGTCAGGAGCTCCCTGAGAGGTCTCTACATCCAGGGCCTTCCAGGGGATTTTTCTGGACAAATCCCATTTATTTATTTCCATCCACTAAAAGATAAGGGTCACAGCAAACCAGCACTTCTCCTTTAACTCCAGACAGATTCCTTTGGTTATTCCCAACCCATCCCAGTGCCAGAATGGGCACACCTGTGCCACAGGTAATGGACAGAAAACCAGGGAAAAACAAAGATTTTGCTTTCACAGAACCATCACAGTAGGTCTCATAACAGATTTTTTTCCCCCCTTTGCAAGCTGGGGATGGGACTCATGACCTCACTGAAGTGGGAGAATGTGTCCACAACAGCACCAGCCCTTCCAACAGCAGCAGAAATTAATTGTATTTTTAAAAAGCCAACAATATCTATTTAAAAATACATTTAATTCAGTAACTACATGTGCTATTGCCACTTTTCTCTTGTGAGAACAGCATTCCCATTTTTACCACTATGTCTCTCTCTTCCACCAAGGGAAAAAAACTGCTTTTTATATCCTTTAGGACAGTTTAAACTTCTGAAAACAACTGGAAAAAGAAAGCTTCTTCTGGAAATTGTAACTCAAATTTTGTCACTGGTTATTATCACTCAAACCTTTTTAGGCAACTGCCGACTGCCTGTAGCAATGAAATCAAGTCCAAAAAGAAGTTGTGGTAATTTTGTCTTTTAAACCAAGATGTTTCAGACTTAGAACTCTTCAAAATGAAAAAAAAAAAAGGGCTCTCTTTTATACTCTCAGACAGCTGAGAAAAGCTTTGAGTAAGAACACTTCTTAAGAACTCAAGCAGGCAGACAGATGATGATTTTAGAGCCCATCTCTCCCCATATGTTCAAGCAGCTGCCAGAACTTCCCTGTTTCCCACAGAGGCACCAGGGATGATCCCAAGGTCCTCAAGGATGACCACGGGAAACACGAGTTTTACAGGATTCACCCCAAAACACAACACCTGCAGGTGTAACTTAAATTACTGCAAGGAGGACAGCCAAAACAAACCAGGAAAGAAGATGCACTGCTCCTGAAAATGATAACTGAGGAGATTTCAATGGATGAGGGTAAAGCCACAGGTTCTGTCTCTGCTCCCAGAGCTCCCATCACCTCCAGTTTCCTTACTGGTTCCTAACAACACACAGCTAGGAGAGTGAATGCGTGTCCTGAGGCCATCGCATGGAAACCCACATTCCAAGCAGCTTCCAGTTCTCTGCTACATAATTAACAGGGTGAAGAACCACAAACCAAGGGCCAAAACCAGGAATCAGAAAGTCAAGAGACCACGGAAGAGAGAAACAAGGATGGGAACACATTTTGGCTTTTGATGTGAGAGATCAAAAAGATATCAAAAAAGAGAGATAAGGCTCAACCACCTAAACCCAAATTCACGGCCAATAAAGCTAAAACAGGACTAAAAATCCAATGAAAGTAAAATTTCAGAAGTATGATTTTGGAGAAGAGGGAAGACAAAGTCTACAAGACGCTGACCCAGTAAAGCAGCCAGCATCCCAAAACCCAAAAAACCCACATAAATATTTAGCAGGGAGACCCCCGGCTCCGCGCCCCGCATCCCCCGCCCGTCTCACGGGGCAGGAGCCCGGGGAAACCACAGAACTTCGGGGATGCGCAGCCTCGGGCACAGCCCCGCTCCGCAGGGAAGCGGGGGCCAGGAGGGGCCCCGGGGCCGCTGCCAGGTGACACCGCGGCCCCGCCGCCCGTCCGAGCGGGGCTGTCAGGCTCCCGCACCCCCCGGGGGCTGCCCCGGGCCCGGGCCCCGCCGCCGCCGCCGCCGCTGCTGTCACCGGGCCCCGCCGCCAGCGGGGATCCCCCGCCCCTCGCCGCGGTCCCTGTCAGGGATCCCCCGGTGCCTCCCGGTGCGGGCCTGGCTGTCAGGGACTCCCCGGCCCATCCGCGGCTGTCAGGGACCCCCCGCCCCGCTCCCCGTACGGGTCCACGCTGCGCTCCGGGCCCTGCTGGGGATCCCCCCCCGCCGCCCCCGGGGATCCCCCGCCGTCGCCGGGGATACCCAGCGCCCGCCACCGGGCCGGGAGCGAGGGTGCGGTGTGGGGGTGCGGGGGAGGTGCGGGGGGGATACGGGGGAGATGCGGGGGGGGTGCGGGGCGGCCCCGCGGCGGATCCCGGCGCGCCTCCCCTCCCCCCGAGCCGCGGGCCTGAGGCGGTCCCAGTCCCCGCCCGCCCGCCCGCCCGCTCCTCACCGTGTCAGCGGCAGCGCGGCCGGGGCCGAGCACGGGCTGCTCCGCGCCGCATCCCCGCGGCCGCCCGGGCGCGGACGGGGCCGGGGCGGGACCGGGACCGAGCGGCCGCCGCGGCGGGGCCTGAGCCGAGCGAGGCGGCGGAACCAAAATGGCGGCGGCTCCTGCTCCGCCGCGAGCGAGCGCACGGCCACGCCCCCCGGCGGCGGCCACGCCCACTCCGCGCCCGGCCACGCCCCCAGCGCGGCCGCACCCCCGCGGGCAGAGGGCGCGGCGGTCACGCCTGGCCACGCCCCCTTAGACCACGCCCATGATTCCCTGGACATGCCCATGAAGGCCACGCCCCCTCGATCCAGGCCACGCCCACCGGGAAAAGCCTCGGGAAAGGGAAAAGCCGGGAAAAGGAAAAATCGCTTTTCTGCCCCAAAGCGATGCAGGTGGTTTTCTCACCCACAGAGACATCTTGCCTTCAATGCCACACCCACGCACTTGCCACTTCACGGTCACTAAAGTATTTTCGTGGATCTGGAATCATGGGATGTTACGGGGCTGGAATGGACCTTAAAGGCCATTTAGTCTCAACCCTCCTGCCACAGGCAGAGACATCTTCCACTAGACCAGATCACGCAAAGCCTCGTCCAGCCCGGCCTTGGACACTTCCAGGGATCCAGGAGCTGCCACAGATTCTCTGGGAAGCCTCTGCCAGGCCCTCCCCACCCTCACAGGGAGGAATTCCTTCCTAATAGGTGACCTAACTTTTCCCTCTGTCAATTTGTACCCATTACTCCTTATCCTATCACTACGGTGTCTGACCAAGAGTCCCTTTCCATTTCTATGTAGCCCCTTTAGATCTGGAAGGTGCTGAGGTCTCCCCAGATCCTTCTCTTCTCCAGGCTGAATATTCCCAACCCTCCCAGGCCTTTTAGCTACGTTGTTGTCCCCACTAGACTTCCTCCAATTGTTTCATATCCTTTGTATTTTGGAAATGATGGAGTGATGCTCACAATATCTGATGGGAATTACTATAGCCATTTGTAATTGTGGTTAAATAGGGTTTTAAAACATTGTCTGCCAGGAATAGGAAAAAATTAATTTTAAAATTGTATTACAGCAATGTGTATATATAAACCCAAATGAACAAAAATCGCTGCAACTAAAACACCCATAGCAGAAAGAAATGTGAAGTTTTTGCAGAAGCAGAGATTTAAGCTGTCAATACCTGAAAACCTGGCAATGAAACCATGAACAGCAAATTGCTTTTGCACTACGCACGCAAAATTCAATACTGAGGATCCAGATGACTCCTCAGAAATGAAAAACAGGCTGTGCCTGAGCCAGCGCCGTGACCTGGAAGCCAAGAAGGCCAACAAAATACTGGGGGCATCAAGATGAGCATTCCCAGCAGGTCAGGGAGTGATGCTGCCCCTCTGCCCAGCCCTGGAGGCACCTCTGGAGTGCTGTGTCCAGCTCTGGATCCTCAGCACAGCAGGGACAGGAGCTCCCGGAGGGTCCCTGCCCAGGAAAGGCTGAGGGAGCTGGGGCTGCTCAGCCTGGAGAGGAGCCCCAGCTGAGAGGGGCCTCAGTTCTGGATGTCCCTGGTTGTCCCTGAGTGTCCCTGGATGTCCCTGGCTGTCCCTGAGTGTCCCTGGGTGTCCCTGGGTGTCCCTGCCTGTCCCTGGTTGTCCCTGGATGTCCCTGGTTGTCCCTGGATGTCCCTCGCTGTCCCTATCCAGCCCTGGCTGTCCCTGGTTGTCCCTCTCTGTCCCTGGGTGTCCCTCGCTGTTCCTGGCTGTCCCTCTCTGTCCCTGTCCATCCCTGGTTGTCCCTGGTTGTCCCTGTCCATCCCTGGCTGTCCCTGGATGCCCCTGGGTGTTCCTGGGTGTCCCTGGATGTCCCTGGCTGTCCCTCTCTGTCCCTGGCTGTCCCTGGTTGTCCCTGTCCATCCCTGGTTGTCCCTGGCTGTCCCTGGCTGTCCCTGGGCACAGGAGGGGCAGAGCAGGCCCAGGCTCTGCTCCAGGCCCAGCAGTGGCAGCAGAGCCACGGGCAGGGGCTGAGCCCAGGATCTGCCCTGCACAGGAGGCAGAACTTGTGCCCTGGGCAGTGGCCAGCCCCAAGCAGAGCCCAGAGAGGCTGTGGATCCTCCTCGCTCGGGATATCCCAGACCCACCTGGCCTCAGTCCCGTGCCCTGTGCTCTGGGATGGCCCTGCCTGCACCAGATGTGACCCACAGCGCTTCCTCCCAACCCCACCCGCTTCTGAATCCATCCTCTTCTGAAAACCTGGCGACGAACCTCGAGCAGCTTTCGCGCTGCACCCACCAAACGCGGCGCGGAGGGGCCGGCCGGGATAAAATTAATTAAACAAATTAACGCCGCTCGTACAGAACCCCCAGGTAGGGAGGCCACGCCCCCTTTGACCACGCCCACGCGTTCGCGCCCATCGTGGCCACGCCCTTTATGTCCCTCCGCGCCTCCCGTAGCGGCCGCGTCATCGCGGGGCTGCGGCGGCGCCGGCGGCGGGACCGGCCCCGGTGGGCCCCGGTGAGTGCGGGGGCACCGCGGGCACCTCGGACACACCGCGGGGCCCTCGGGAGCGCCGACCGCGCCCTCCCGCTCCCCCCGCCCAAGCGGCCGCGCTGCTCCGGCTCCGCGTGTGACCGGGAGTGGGGAACGGAGCCCGCGGCAGCACGTGGGAGGCACCGGGAGGGCCGCGCCGCGCTCGGTCCGCAGCGACCGGGCGTTGTTTTTATCTAATCTGGAGAGCCGAGGCGTTCTGGTCGCTGATGGATGGCTGTGAATGCACCTTTGGGGTTGTCTCCGTGATTTTTGGTGGTAAAAGGCCAGAAATCCGGTGTTGCTCCCGGTGCACCGGGGCTGTTGTGAGCCCGGCCCGGTGCGCTCAGGGGAGCGGCCGCGGTTTCCAGCTCCTTTCGCAGGGACAGAGCTCAGAGCAGCCCCCTCGCTCATTCAGGGATTCTGTCAGAACCCTCGGGGTGCCCAAAATTAACCGCAGGTTTTAAAAAGAAGTCAACAGCAAGTTAAAAAAAAAATAAATAAACGGGATTTTTTTAAAAAAAACGAACACAAAGTTTAAAAATATTAACAGAATTCAGTCTTTGTGACTCCTTAACTTCCTTCTTGTGGAAGAAGCTTTCCCATCCCTGCTTTTTTAGCAGCTAGAAGCCAATGATTCCCACGTGGAGCAGATTTCTCCTCCCTGCGCTGCACGTACCAGCAAGGCGTGTAAAATCCCTAAAAATTCCTCTGCAGGATGAGATCTTCACTCATTCCTGAAATAGCAACAGCGGGGGGTTGTTTTTCCCCGTGTTTATTTTAGTTGAAGGAATGAACAGCGTTTTCACAGCGTTCCCTGTGGGGTTGTTTCCCCTCCCTGCAGTAACAGGTGGAAATGTTGTTTTTGTGCAGGTGAAGCAGCTTTGTCTTGCTGTGCTGCAGGTAACCACCCCTCCCAGCGAGGCAGCAGCTCCTCCTGAGGAATCAAGGTAATTAATATTCCCCGAGGGATTAAGGTAATTAATATTCCCTTGGAATGCAGCTTTTTGCACCCAGGGATTCTCAGAGCAGCCTTGTTTGGCACTGTCAGGGTTTTCTCCTCGGGAGGTTCTGTGGAAAAGGCCTTGCAGAGGTGGCAGATGTGACATTTTCACTCTTTATTTCTGCATCACAACTGCTCAAATGTTTTGTTTGGGGTTTTTCCTCCTGCTGTCAGTTGGAAATATGCTGGTAAATGATGAGGATGGAGCTGGAGACACAGAGGCACCTTCAGTCTCTGCATTATTCCAGTTCCTCCACAATAATCACTGCTGCAGCTCTGACATCTCCTAACAGCTGCACTCAAAATTCCTTTCCCAGACAATCCCAACAAAATTCTGTTCTCCTCCCTAGGAGAATGAAATACCTTCATTTACAAAGTAAAGGTTGTTTTTTTTTTCTCTTCATGTCTCTGAGTAAATTCCACATAATTAAAGAAATAGTTTTTATTAGTTTTATTTATACTTTATTTTAATTGACTAATTTTTAATTTTAAATTATTTATTTTTGTTTTTTGGATGGCATGGTTTTTATTCTGTTATTTTATTAATAGTTTTTCTTAGGCAAGTGGTGCTGCTCACAAGTTTGTGTTACTGCAGAGCATCTGACACTTGGTCTGAATTATTTCTGTGTCTTTCAACACAAACAGTTCTCTCCCAGCAGAAGATAATCAGCAACAAAACCAACTGAAACATCCATTTCTGTTCCTGCAGGAAAATGCTGAGAAGTCTGAAAGGACTCGTCTGTCGCTCTCTGAAGGTGAGTCCTGTAAGAGCCTGGTGCTATTTCCAATATTTCAATTTTCCCATGGCCTGGAATGACAATTTACAGCGGTAAAAAGTGAGATTCTTCTTATATTTGTCAGCTAAAACCACTAAATTGGGGGTGTAAACTCCCACTGAGGGCTGAGGAAAGAGCTGGTGCAGCATTTCCACGTTTCCCTGAGGAGTCTGGGGAGAGGGAGCCTGGGTGCTGAGCTCCCCCAGCTTCCACTCACATGTTCCTCAGGAAACTGGGATTATCCCACTTGCTCTGCATGGTTGGAATGTCCACAGGGAGAATCCACCAGCCTTGCACTAATCCTGTGGGAAGAGGTTTTTCCAGAAATGATGGAATCGCGTCCCGAGCTGGAAGGGACCCACAGGGATGGTGGGGTCAGCTCCTGGCGCTGCCTGGACACCCCAAGAATTCCCACCTGGATTTGCTGGGAGCTCCAAAGGCTCCTTGGGGCTGTTCCCATTCCCTGAAGAGCCTGGGCAGTGCCTGAGCCCCCTCTGGGGCAAGAACCTTTTATTTGTTTTCATTTCCTGAGCCAAAAAGTGCAATGGCTGGGTGTAGCCATAGCAGCTCTACTGACAGCACCCTGTGTTATCCAGAGAGCCTCCTTAAACCCTAAACAGCAGCAGCAGCAGCGCTCCATGGCTCTGGAATTGCTTCCTGATGGAAGAGAATTCCAGCTGTGTTGTTTGCTGCTGCCTTTTCCAGCCTTTTCCCCTGGAGCACAGCGATGTGGGGAGCGATGAGGGCGGCTGCAGCTGCCTCCTCCTGCAGCTCTGCCTGGGCAGGGCTTCCCTTCCTGGGCAGCCTCTGCAGAACCAGCCCGGTGGTCCCGAGGGTGGGATCTGTGGAATGTGTGGGAACAGCC
>NC_031793.1:51830-54598 GCF_001522545.3 Parus major | reverse complement strand
CAGCCCGGGATCCATGGAACAGCCCGGGATCCATGGGACAGAACAGCCCGGGATCCATGGAACACACAGGATCATCCCGGGATCCATGGAACATGTGGGATCATCCTGGGATCCATGGAACATGCAGGAACAGCCCAGGATCATCCCAGGATCCGTGGAACATGCAGGAACAGCCTGGGATCCATGGAACATGTGGGATCATCCCAGGATCCATGGAACATGCAGGAACAGCCTGGGATCCATGGAACATGTGGAACATGCAGGAACAGCTCCACCTCATGGCTCAGGACTCCCGATCCATCTCGGGCACCACGTGGTGATTCGCTGCCATTTCAGGGATCCCAGGAATGCCACTCCTGGCCTTGGGCAGATGGAAACTTATCCCCAGGTGCAGCGAGGATGGGAGAGCCCGATGGATGTTCCTGGCATTCCAGAGCCGAGGGATCCAGGCTGAGCTTTTGTTCAGGAGGAGGAGGAGGAGGGATCCAGGGGCAGCTCGCTGCTCTGAACTCAGGACATCAAAGCTTCAGCAGGGACATCCTGAGCCATCTGTGGTGGTTTAAAATGGATTTTCTGGGCCGTGGATGCTGTAAATGGAAACAGTGAGTGCTGAAATGTGAAATCTGTATCTCTGGAACTCGGGACAGCTGTGAGCAGTCACTCACTGCCTGTGCTGGCTTTGTGGCACCTCAGACAGCAGCAATTCCCTTTCCCAAGGTGCTCGGGAGCTGCTTCCACACACACAAAGCTCCAGAGCACCAGGAGGGGTTTTGGAAAGAGCTGTCGTGCTAAGGCTGCAAGTGGAATTGTAAAACAATGTCATTGCAGGGTCACTTACAGATGGGATGTGCTGTGTTGACGGAAAAAAATAGAAATTTAATGTGTTTGGCTGCAAGACCAGAGGATTGGACTTCAGGACAAAGTCTCTTCACACTTTCATTCTGACTTCCACTCCCTTCAGAGAACTCATGAGGAGCTGGCTTGTGTCCCATGGAGAGTCCAGGTCCTGCTGAGCTCGGTTTGGGCTTTTTAAAACATGAGATTGCTGATATTGATTTGATGGAGCATCATTCAGCTCGAGGCTGTATCTGGACATCCCTAAAATCTGAACACAGAGAAGAAGTTCATCCTTGCTTCGTTTTCCTTCAGCTCAGGGATAAGGATTTGTGTGATAGCCCTGGGAAAGGATGAGCAGGGAGCTCTCCCAGCAAAGCTCTGCCCTCACACTCACCTGGGGCTTGAGGAGGAGAGAATGTGGGACCAGAGAATCATGGAATGGTTCTCTCACACCACACCCATGGCAGGGACACCTTCCTTAGGCTGCTCCAAACCCCATCCAAGCTGGACTTGGATCAGGGGTCCAGGGGCAGCCACAGCTTCTCTGGTCAAGGGAAATGAGAGGGACTCTGATTCCAGGCTGGGGGTGACTTAGGCTGACATTTTTTAGGTGATCAAGTGACAAGAGTCGCCTTCTGTATTTATTCATGTATTAAATTGGCATCTTTGTGTCTTGCTCAAGGCTATAAATTGTCATCTCCGTGGATTTTAAAGTGAACAGAGCCAAATAAACCATCCTAAAGGATCATTTGGATTTGAGGAGGAAAAAGGCAATGTGGGAACAAGATGTGTTGGGTGATCTCCTTATTTGCACTGCAGCTGTTTGTTCCAGAGGGTCCAGACTGGTTTCATTCCTTCCCTGACAGGAAGGCAAGTGTCCAAATGCATTCCAGACATCTGGAATCTGGGTGATCCCACTTTCACTGGAGCCCTTGTGGCTTTGCAGTGCCCCACTGGGGTGGCAGCAGAGCTGTGTCATGCCATGGGGAGCTGAGACAGCTGTCCCTGGCTCTGAGCTTTGCATTCTGCTGCTCTCACCCAGACAAAATAGGAAACTGCTGGCTCTGTTCAGCTGCAGCTCACCCTGTCAGTGCTGTGAGGGGCTCTCAGCTTGTCCCAGAGCCTGTCTGGAGGATGCACTTCCTAAATCATTGACAAATGTTTGTGTTTTCTTTCACCACGACATAATAAAATGCTTGTCCTGCCACTGCTCACTTTCTTGCCTGTTTTGGCTGGGCTTTGCAGGCAGGCTTCAGCAGTCTGTCTGGGGAAAAATGAATTAATCAGCTTAGCTGGCTGTTTTGGTTTCTCAGCCACGTCTGTATCCTAATGCCAGAGTCTGGATGCAGGGACACAGTCAGGGAAATCAGTGCAGGGAGTGTAATTATAAATATCAAACAGTGGGCAGAGCTGCACTAATCCCTGGGTAATTGAGGTGATTATGGATTGCTAGACAGCCTGAATTTTCAGGGTGCTGCCACTCCTCAGTGTAGGCAGAAACACGGTGGGCACTTCCCAGCAGTGAGCCCTTAATGGCTGGATGTGGGATCTTCAGGAATTCTGTGGGGTAAAACTGAAGGTGCAGGGCTTGGCTCACTCAGGTGGCTTCAGGTGGGAATGGTTTCTGTGCAGGTATCTAAATGTGAAATCTGGTTCTGCAGCATGTGGGTTTATGTGATGAATTTCCATGCTAATGATGAGTTTTCATTCTAATTGCAATCAGAGTTCAGCTCTGGGTTACACGTGCCACGAGCGCTCCGAACAGACTCCCTGGCTTGTTTTTCACCAACAATCCTTGGCTGCTGAGAGCTTTGTTGTGTCTTTGCCTTGTTCTCCCCTCAGCTGGACCGTGGCTGTGCCCTCCACACGGCGGCCAGGGATGGGCTGAGCTCGGTGTCCAGCCAGGATGTCCCGGCAGAGAGGCCCCGAGC
>NC_031793.1:46426-50817 GCF_001522545.3 Parus major | reverse complement strand
CCGTCCTGGGAGCCACCAGGGGCCGTCCTGGGAGCCACCAGGGAGCCACCAGGGGCCGTCCTGGGAGCCACCAGGGGCCGTCCTGGGAGCCACCAGGGAGCCACCAGGGGCCATCCTGGGGGCCATCCTGGGAGCCACCTGGGAGCCACCAGGGACTGTCCTGGGAGCCACCAGGGACAGTCCTGGGAGCCACCAGGGACCATCCTGGGAGCCACCAGGGGCCATCCTGGGAGAGCCACCAGGGACCCTCCTGGGAGCCACCTGGGAGCCACCAGGGACCGTCCTGGGAGCCACCTGGGAGCCACCAGGGGCCATCCTGGGAGCAGGAAAAGGGGGTGCTCAGACCTAACCCAGGGATCCAACCCTGGCTGTACAGGGCACCTGCTCAGGATGGGGCTGCTCTGGGAGCAGGCATTGATCCCTTCTCCAGAGCTGCACAGATCAGGGTGTGCTGCAGGAGCTGGGATGTGGCTCAGCCTGTCATCAGACACCATTCATCTCAACTCCAGGGTTATTCTTCCCTGGAAGAGCCTCCCTGAGCTGGCTGTGAAGGGGATGAAAACCACACCCCAGATGACCTCAGCACGGCTCTGCAGCATCACAATTCCAGCCTCACTCTCTGTCTCCAGCACAAAATGAAGGGGAATAAATGAATGGAAGGAGCCTTTGAGGTGGCTTTTCTGCTGCCTGTGTAATTGGAGTCTCTGGGTGCCGATTCCTGCGGGGTCTCTATGGAAACGGCAGCGGGAGATGATCGCTGCACGTGACCCGGTGTCTCCATGGATTGCACAGCACAGGCCAGATGGCCACATTGTCCCCACTGTCCTGTCCCTGCCTTTTTGTTGCCAAGCAACTGGCTCTGGCATTCTGACTTGTGCCTGAGCTTTGGCACGGCTTTGGCCGCCTTCAGTCGTCCCTGGGCTGGCTGGGTCACTCCAGCAGCAAATCCTGCTGCTCCCCAGCTCCTGCACCAGATAATCCCATTTAAATGGGGCTAAAAGCCACTAAACACAGCATTTTTCATCAGAGTTTGTGTACCTTTCTGTTAGCAAAGCTCCCTGAGGATAAAAACACTGACCCATGTGATGTAGGAGAGTGGAGGAATTTGTCCAAAATCATGCAGCAAGCCAGGGGTGAGGCTGAGAATGGAAATGGGCTCTGGAGTCCTGGGAAACCACAGGTGCTGCTGCTCTGTGTGCAGCATGTGCAGAATTCCAGGGAATGCACAGTTTGAAATAATCCTGAAGTGTCACTTCATAGTTCTCCCCAGGTGATGCCTCCTTTCTGCAGGACACCTTTTGAACAGCCAGGATTTAACATTTCCCCCTGTTACAAAGATTTCCTGAACCCAAATTTGGCAGCTCCAGCAGCTCAGGCCTTTGCTGAAGTTACCAAATTAGAAATCATTCCTTGAATCAGGAGTTCCTCAAATCCTGCAGCTGTGCCAAGGTGGAGCACAGAGTCCAGGACACCCTGGAGCCAAAAAACTCAGGGATATCCAACAGCAGCAGGGGTCCATGAAGAGTCCATCAAGAACTGGGAAAAGCCAAACAAGCAGAAGTCACACCTGCACATAAAAATGCTCACACATAAAGTAAAGAAAACAAGGAAATTGCTATATTTGTTGTTGTGCATGCCAGTTTTTATATATATCCAGAATAAACAGGATGTTTTTACTTGAAATCCATGGTAAAATGCAGAGCAGGATGAGATCTAAGCTTCAAAGATTAGCACAAAACTTCTCAAAGTCACACAGGAAGGGCTGCAGAGTAGTCTCTGTTTACTGTCCTAATTAGACAAGACACAAAAATGGACAACTTGGGCAAGAAGAAATAAGTAAATGCTTTGCAGGTATTGCATGGCAGGAAAAGAGAATAATGAGGGGAAAAGCAGGCATTAAATTCTCAGATCCCAGTGACAGCAGCTCCTTGCTGTCATTATGGTGAGATCTGTAGAAATAAATGCAGCAGGATTCAAGTCCAGTGGAGGAATAGCCCTGATCACTGAGGTCAACACAAAGGACTGGAAATTATTGCCCCAGAAAAGAGATTTTTTGAGGTTTTAAGCCTCCAGCCCCAGTAAGCAAATGGGACCATGGGAATTACTCCTGGGAGGGAGCAGCCCAAGGCAGAAAAGAACATTTTGTCACAAAAGAAAGTGAATGTGGCACCAGCAGGTAACTCAGAAGGATGTCACAGCTCTGTTAAGGTTTGGGGGGACTGTGAAAGGTGAATTCATGGAGCACAGGGCCACTGGTGCCCCCAAAACACCACGGTTCATACACGAGCTCAGGGAATCCCTTCATTATTTAGTGCCAGGTGGGATCTCCTCTCTTTACCCTCTTCCAAAGCAGCTGCCAGCACTGTCCTGACCCCACAACTCCTGCTCTGTCTTGCTCTGCCCCCAGTGAGAGAGTATTGTCTGTGACTGAGCACTGCCTCCATCCCACCCTCCCAGGCTTCCAGGAAAGAGCCATCACCAGAGTGACAATTCCCATTTTCCCCCCAGGCCAAGCACACGGAGCAGCACGAGGCTCGTCTGTACAACATCCCCCTGGAGGAGGTGAAGGCTGTGTTCCCCCACGGGCTGCCCCATCGCTTCCAGCAGCAGGTATTGCACCTTGGGGGGATTCACTCAGCTGGGGCTGCCCCAGGATCCCTGGAAGTGCCCAAGGCCAGGCTGGATGGGGTTGGGAACAGGCTGGGACAGTGGAAGGTGTCCCTGCCATGGCAGAGGGTGGGATGTGATGATCTTTAAGGTCCCATCCAACCCAAACCATTCCATGACTGTGTGGGAAGAACCAGATCCATTGGTGACTGTGATGTTTTCCTGTTGGAATGAGGGGGAGCAAGAGTGCAGTTATTCCTGGCCCTCACTGTTGTTTTCAACATCTGAGAGATGTTGAAACCCAGAGCAGCAGCAGAAAAGTCTCAGAGCTCCAGCTCAGGCAACCTTCATTCCAGTGTTTTCCATCTCTAACATCCAAGCACTTAATGAACTACAGAAATATTTTCCATGGCTATATTTCTGTGTGAAACAGGCTGTCTCATGAAAAATCAGTTTATATCTGCAACAAAACAATCCTGTCTCCTGATCTGTGTGGTGGAGCTGTGCTGGGCTGTGCTCTGTGAGCAGCTGCCTGCCTGAGTCAGGAGCACTTTCCTTACCTGTGCATATCCAGGTCACTGAGCTGGAATCATGGCCAGCCCAGTCTGTGGGAACAGGGTGGAACAGCTGACCCAGAAAACGCTTTCTGGGCACAGGAAGGACAAGAAGGTCCTTCCACTGAGGGGAAGCAGCGCTTGACCAGCCCTGGGGTGCTGCTGGGCAGAGCTGGGGGTGTTGGGAGCCTCCAGGCAGGGATGGAGCAGGGCTGGGGGCAGCTGTGCTGGGTCAGCTCGTGGCACCTTGGTGCCATCTGCTCCTTCCTCAGATCCAGACCTTCAACGAGGCGCGTGTGATGGTGCGGAAACCGGCGCTCGAGCTCCTGGCTTACCTGAGGGGCTCCAACTTCGCCCACCCTGCTGTCAGATATGTGATCTGTATCCTTTAATTTGGGGGTGGGATGAAGAGAAACACCAGCAGTTTGTGCAGTGAGAGGGTTTTTGTGTCCCTGAGCTGGTGCAGTCTCCAGGAGGTGGTGGTGCCACGTGGTCTGTGGTCAGTGCAGGGACTCGGGGCACTTCAGGAAGCTCAGATACCTTTATTCCTTTATTCCCTTATTCCCTTATTCCTTTATTCCCTTATTCCTTTATTCCTTTATTCCTTTATTCCCTTATTCCCTTATTCCTTTATTCCCTTATTCCTTTATTCCCTTATTCCTTTATTCCTTTATTCCCTTATTCCTTTATTCCCTTACTCCTTTATTCCTTTATTCCCTTATTCCTTTATTCCCTTACTCCTTTATTCCTTTATTCCCTTCATTCCCTTATTCCTTTATTCCCTTACTCCTTTATTCCTTTATTCCCTTATTCCTTTATTCCCTTATTCCTTTATTCCCTTATTCCTTTATTCCCTTATTCCCTTACTCCTTTATTCATTTATTCCCTTATTCCCTTTATTCCTTTATTCCTTTATTCCCTTATTCCTTTATTCCCTTATTCCCTTATTCCCTTACTCTTTTATTCCTTCATTCCCTTATTCCCTTATTCATTTATTCCCTTATTCATTTCTTCCCTTATTCCTTTATTCCCTTATTCCCTTATTCCTTTATTCCTTTATTCCCTTATTCCTTTATTCCCTTATTCCTTTATTCCCTTACTCCTTTATTCCCTTATTCCCTTATTCCCTTATTCCTTTATTCCCTTATTCCCTTATTCCCTTACTCCTTTATTCATTTATTCCCTTATTCCCTTACTCCTTTATTCATTTATTCCCTTATTCCCTTATTC
>NC_031793.1:41013-46388 GCF_001522545.3 Parus major | reverse complement strand
ACCCACACACAGGGTCAGGGCTTGGGGCTCCTCAGCTCTGCTGAGGTGGGGCACAAGGAGAAGGAACTCTGCAGGTTTTGATGAGCTCTGAGCTCCCTGTATGTCCTCTCTGGAAGAATCACAGTCAATACAAGCTGAAGTGGTTTTTTCAGAGACTTTCCTTGACAGTCCTTGCTGGAGATGGTGAGAGGGGGACAGGGAAGACCATGACCCTGTGCCATGTGCTTCACTACTGCTCGAGGCAGGGCTGGCTGGTGCTGCACATCCCGGATGGTGAGAAAACCAGGGCTCTGTTACCACACCAAACACCAAAAGCAGCTGCTGCAGGAGCTGGGGGATCACCCACCACAATCCATCCTTGTTTTCCCTTAGTGGAGAAGGCTCATAAAACACAAAGCCCCCAAATAAAGTAGAGGATAACTTTATTTCCACCTGCTCACATGTGCTTTGGGTCAGTCTGGTTTTCTCCATTGTTTGGGGTCTCTGATCTGAGGGAAGAGTTCTCCAGTCAGGATGGAGCTGCATCCAGCTCTGGTGTCCCAGCACAGGAAGGACTTGGGCCTGTTGAAAGGATCCAGGATGATCAGAGTGATCAGGGGAGCAGCTCTGCTGTGAGGAAAGACTGGGACAATTGGGATTGTTCAGCCTGGAGAAAAAAAGGCTCTGGCTTTACCTAATGTGGCTTCCAGGACCTAATGGGGCTACAAGAAAAGTGGAGAGGGACTATTTACAAGGGAGTGAAGGGACAGGACGTGGGGGAATGGGCTCCCACTGCCAGAGGGCAGGGTAAGATGGCACACAGGCAAGAAATTCCTCCCTGGGAGGGTGGGCAGGCTCTGGCACAGGTGCCCAGAGCAGCTGGGGCTGCTCCATCCCTGGATGTGTTCAAGGCCAGGTTGGATGGGGCTTGGAGCAGCCTGGGATCATGGAAAGTGTCCTTGCCCATGGCAGGGGCTGGATGATCTTTAACCCAGCCCAGACCATTTCATGATTCTCTGACTTTGCTTACCAGAGCTACAGAAAAAGCACAAGCAACACAAACACCACCCCCACCCCATACCATTATTTTGACTAAAAAAAACCAAAATAAAATTCAAAACAACTGTTCTGTTTTGTTCACAGCTCATCTCTGGGTGAAGAACTGCAAGGAGCTTTTGCAGTCCTCCTACAAGAAAGACCGCCTGGACCAGCCTCTGCAGGCTTCTGTCTGGCTCAAGAACTTCAAAACCTCCAATGAACGTTTCCTGCAAGAGGTTTGTGGCTGCAAACCCCACCCCTGCCCTGTGCTGGAGCTCAGGTGCTGTAGGAAAAGCACTTTACATCCCCTCTGTGGGGATGGCTGCTGGTGGTGGATACTCCTCCCACATTCTGCAATCCAGCCTTGCTTTGCCTCCTTTCACCCCAAATTTAATCATAGTTTTCTTCCCACAGATAAAAACACAAAAAAAATACATGTGGGGCAAACAAGAAAGCACAGAGGAGGGCAGACCTTTGGGGGAAGTGGTGGAGCAGGTAAGAAGCAGCCACTGCTGCTGGTGTGGTCTCACCTCGTGCCAGAGGATCCCATGGCTGGGTTTGTGGAACAGATTGCTCCTCAAGAGCTTGGAGATGTCAGTCCTGGGAAATAGAAGGTGTCTCCCTACCAACAAAAGCTGTTGTTGGAGGATGTGGTGGGTCTGTAAAGAAAACTGTACAGAGAATTTGGACAGAAGACAAAGTTAGAACTTGAAATTCCCACGTTTTGATGCTCAAACTGCTCCTTGGGAAGGAAACAAAGAGGTGGTTGCTGGTCTTCCCCTGAGGAAGAGCAGCCCAAAAGCCACCAGCATCACCCCCCAGCAAGAAATGCAGGCTGAGCTGTGTGTGCTGTGCTCCCCACAGGGTCTGGCTCGTGTCAGGAGTGCCACTGATGCCGTGGGGGTGGTGCTGAGGGAGATCAAGCAGCAGAGTCACCGCGGCTCCTTCCGGCTCCTCGTGGCCGTGGACGGCGTCAACGCGCTCTGGGGACGGACCACGCTGAGGAAGGAGGACAAGAGCCCTGTGAGGATGATGCCTTCTTGGGGCTGCCTAAAATCAGGGATTCATTCCCTTAATTTAAAAAAAAAACAAGCAGTTATGTTTATTGTAGGGCCTTTGGGTACTTTTAGATCTGCCCTAAAATGGATGATGGGTCATGGCTTTTATCAGTTTGGTCCATTTGCATATTGGGGGTTAATTTTCCAATTACAGCTTCAGGTAATTAAGTCATTTCCCCCAAATTTTCTCCCCCAACTGCCTTTTGTTTCCATTTCCTGAGGCAGTGAGGTGTCCTTGATTCCCAGGCCTGCAGAGGAATTGTTGTGTCTGCCCAAAATGAGAAAGCAGCAGCTCAGTGTATATGGAGTTTAGAGTTACACACCAAAGAACTGCAGGATTACAAATAGATAAAAAATATAAAAGCTAAAATCCTAAGGCATCATTCCCCCCCTCATCATTCCCCAGAGCTCTGCCCTGATTCTTGCTGCAAGGGGGAACAGGGAGAGTGTTTGGTTCAGTTTCAGTTCTGTGGCAAACCCTGAAAATGTTCAGGCTTTGGAGGGGCTGGAAAGGTTCATATCGTGCTTTAGACAATTTTTACTGAATTTTTACTGTCTCTCCCTGAGACAGAAGTGCAGGTGGGTGTTGTTGCAGAGGCAGGGCCTGGGTGTTGCTCAGTGCAGCATGACTCAGGCTCGATGCTGCAGGGCTAAAGGAAAGCAAGGTAAAAAAAACGTGCCTGAAGGATACAAACCATCCTGGCAGCCTAATGGGAAGGAGGGGAATTGATGTAGGAGCTGCTGGCAATAAAAAAGTGATGCAGACAATCCCCACCAGGTTTCTCCAGGGGAGCTGACGCTCGTGCACAACCTGAGGAAGATGCTGAGGAACGACTGGGTGAGTTCCAGCTCTGCCTTTGTGTCACTCCCAGCACTCAAAGCTGCCACCAGCCCAAAGCCCAGAGCCCAGCACTGCTGAAGGAGAGCACAGCCACAGCATCAGTGTTTGTGGCACCACCTGAGGAGAACAGCTCCAATCTCTGGCAGCTTTTCCTGGCTCCTGATTCCCCCCACAGCTTCCTCTGGTGTAGGACCCTGAGCTGGAGGTGTCTGATAGTCCTTGGGACAGTTTGGGTTGTGATTTAACTAATGAGAGCTGGTTTCTGAACAATTTGCTGTAGGAGATCAACTCCTCCTGCTGCTTTTTCAGTCCCCTGGATGCTCAGAGCTAGAACGAGTAGGCTTCAGATTTAAAGGTATATAAGAAAGTCTTTTTTCAAGTATTTCACTTGTTTGCATAGAAAACCCAAATTATAGGTAAGGAAAGTTTTAATGGGAACATGAGCTGTGTATTTTCACATGGACTTGGAGCAGTCAGGATTAGTGTGGTCAGGAGCATTATAAAAAGTTAATCTTGTAGAATTTTTGAAGAATCCAGATCCCAGAATGGGATCCTAAAGCCCACTCAGTCCCACCCCTGCCATGGGCAGGGACACCTTGCACTGTCCCAGGAGCTCCCAGCCCTGTCCAGCCCGGCCTTGGGCACTGCCAGGGATCCAGGGGCAGCCCCAGCTGCTCTGGGCACCCTGTGCCAGCCCTCCCCACCCTCACAGCCAGGAATTCCTTCCCAATATCCCATCCAGCCCTGCCCTGTTACTGTGAGACCATCTCCCCTTGTCCTGTCCCTCCATCCCTTGTCCCCAGTCCCTCTGCAGCTCTCCTGGAGCCCCTTTAGGACCTGCCAGGGGCTCTGAGCTCTCCCTGGAGCCTTCTCCTCTCCAGGTGAGCACCCCCAGCTCTCCCAGCCTGGTTCAGAGCACAGGAGCTCCATCCTGGAACCTTTGTGGCCTCCTCTGGACCTGCTCCAGCAGCTCCATCCTCCAAGAAGAAGATGCTTCAGAGGTTGATCCTAAACTGGGTTTGCAGGATTTTTTATTTCTGATCTGCCTTCCAGAGTGGAGGTGCCATCGTGACCACCCTCAGCCAGACTGGCTCGCTCTTCAAACCCAGCTCAGCCTACACTCCCCAGGAGTTGCTGGGAAAGGTGAGTCACGGCCTCTTTTGGGGTTTTTTATCCTCTTCACATCAGGAAACAAACAAAAATCTTGTTTGGTGAGCTGGTTCTGTTGAAGGGACGCTGTTGAGGGTCTCTGTGGGTCACACACACCTTTGGGTCAGCCAGGGGATCCAGCTGTCCTGGGTGTGGCAGGCACAGGCAGGGGACTGTCCCTGCTCTGTCCTGGGAGCAGTTTGGGCATCACAGTAAAGGTCTGAAGCTGCTGGAGAGCGTCCAAAGGAGAGACACGAGGGTGGTGAAGGGTCTGGAGGATGAGGAGCATCTGAGGGCATTTGGTCTGTCCAGCTGGAGGAGAGGAGATGGAAAGGAGACCTCGGGGATCTGCAGCTCTGGGTTCTGCTCCCTGTGACCAGGACAGGACCAGGGGAACGCCGGGCGCTGGGGCAGGGTTGGGCTGGGATCAGGTAAAGGCTCTTTCCTCAGAGGGTGCTGGGGCACTGAACAGGGAATGGTGACAGCCCCAGGTCTGCCAGAGCTCGAGGAGCGTTTGGACACCGCTCCCAGGCACAGGCTGGGGTTGTTGGGGTGTCTCCATGGCCAGGAGTTGGACTGGATGATCCTTGTGGGTCCCTTCCAGCTCAGGATATTCCATTACACAGCTCTGATTGAGCTCCCAAGGCGTCTGGGCCGTGTCCCCACCCAGCCCCGCCACTGACCCCGACTCACCTCCCTTCCCAGGAGGGGTTTGATGCCTTGGACCCCTTTGTGCCCATCTCGGTCCCCAACTACAGCCCGAGGGAGTTCGAGAGCTGCTACGGCTACTACCTGGAGCGCAAGTGGCTGCAGCACGAGAAAGGTGAGTGTCCGGGGAGGGGACAAACCCCGGGGCCGTGCTCTCCTCCTCCTCCCTCCCTCCCCCAGCCCCTCAATCTCTGTCTCTCTCCCTCGCAGCGCACACGGAGGACGGGAAGGCGGAGCTGCGGTTCCTGAGCGGCTCCAACCCTCGGCAGCTGGACCGGCTGGCGGGGCCCCTATAGCGCAATAAAGGCTCGGTTCCCCCGCTCTCCGTGCCGGTGTCGGTGTCCGTGTCGGTGTCGGTGTCCGTGCCCGGGTCGGTGTCGGTGTCTGTGCCCGCCCCCGCCCGCGTCCCCGCCCGTCCGGGGCGGTCCGGCCGTGACGCGCTCCCGGTTCCTGCGGCGATGCCGGGGGAGGCGGTCACGCTGCAGCTCGGCCACTATTCGGGCTGCGTGGGGGCGCACTGGTGGGGGCTGCAGGTTCGGGGGGGCCGCGGGATGGGAGGGGGAGGTCGTGCCGGGCCCGGGGCTCGCTGTGATGTCCCGCTG
>NC_031793.1:32291-40413 GCF_001522545.3 Parus major | reverse complement strand
GGACGGGACGGGGACACCGCAGCTGCCGCCGCTTTGTGTCGCAGGGACGGGCCCGTGGCCGATTACCGGGACTGCGCGCCGGGGGACACCGGGAACCGCAGGGTGAGCGCGGCCCGCACCGCTCCGTGCCCGGGGGAACCGGGACACGGCCCCGTAACCGGGATTGTTCCCGTAGGGAGACGCCGCCGGTGACGGGAAGGGGAATCCCGGTGCTGCGAGGACAGGTTTGTGCGCTGGGATCAGAGATCCAGAAAGGCGGAATTCCCTGGCCCCTGCTGTGGGAATTCTGTTAGTGAACAAGGAGAAGGAAAACTATGAGATAAGACTGGCTTATAGAGCTGGGTCAGAGCAGCAAATGGGCTAAAAATCGTGGAGAAGTTTCAGAAGTGATTTCTGCACTCCCAGGGATGCTCAGAGCTGGAAGGACCTTTGCTCTCCCCTCTGCAGGTGCAGCTCCTGTGGGCTCCCAGGACGCTCCCTCCGTGCGGCTCTGGTCCGATTACCTCAACGTGCAGCTGCACCCCAAAAGTGTCTACGTGATCCGGCAGTACCTGCACGATGGGTACGGCCAGAACCCAGAACAGCAGCTGAGTTTTGACTTCAAGGATGAATAAAAGGGGTAAAATAACCCCTCTTCTTAACCCCCTTTTCCTTAGGGATTGTGACTGTCTCGAAGCCTTTGGGCAAGGTGAGAGTCTCCTGCAGGACCCTGCCTGTGTTGAGGAGCTGGAAGATCGGCTGCACTTCTATGTTGAGGAGTGTGATTACCTCCAGGTTCACACCTTACCCAACTCCCTTTGCTTTCAAGAACCTTTCTGCTGGAGATGAAGCAGAATCTGAGCCGTTTCCTGCTTTGTTCCCATTGTTTCCCACAGGGGTTTCAGGTCCTGTGTGACCTTCACAATGGATTCTCTGGAGTTGGTGCCAAGGTGACAGAGCTGCTCCACGATGAGTATTCACGGAAAGGGATCCTGACCTGGGGCCTCACTCCAGTCCTGAGTGCTGTGGCTGTGAGTAAACAATGGGCAGAACCACAACAGGTGTCCAGCCTGGCTTTGAAAGGTTCCTGTCCTCTCCTTAATATTCCAATGGTTTTATTTCCCCACAGGACCCTCAGAACAGTTTTTACAGACTGATGAACACAGCCCTGGGCATTGCCCACCTCTCTCGTCACAGCTCTCTCTTCTGCCCGCTGTCACTCAGTGGGAGTTTGGGAATCAAGCCAGAAGCTCCTGTGACGTTTCCATACATAAAATACGAGGCAAGTCCTGGATTGGGATCTCCCCCTGTGGCTGTGAGCTTGTGCAGCTTTGCCCTCTCAGTGTTTTCTGCAGCTCTGTGGTTTGCTGGTTTTCCACGGTCCTGTTCTGCTCAGCAGAGACCTTTTCCTGCTTTTTCACTGGGATTTAGCTGCCAGCTCCTAATTTCTGTAGTTTTCTTCCTACTTTTGAAAATATTAACACATTTCCTTGGGTGCTGTGCTTGCTGCTGGGGTGCTGCCTGCAGTGTTGGCACTGAAGAAAAGGCTTCACTACATTATTCTCCATGCTTGGAGTAATTCCAGCCTCACTGGAGCCCCAAGGAGCCAAGGAAAGATAAGGAAACTGGCACCAAAGCATTTGTTAGCAAACTACAGTTAGACACTGGCTGCTGATCCCAGCCCTGACATAACTCTTAAACACCTCTTTTAAAGACACAATTTACAAAACTGGGTTAAGGAAGGGGTGACTGAGAGCTGTCCTGTAATTCCTGCATTTGTCTCCTCCCCAGGCATCCCTGAACTACCACAGCAGCGCGATTTTGGCAGCGGCACTCGACACCCTCACGGCTCCCTACCGCCTCTGGTCCTCCCAGGGCTCCATGATGCACTTTGCTGACTCCCTCACCTTCTCTGGGAGGAAGGTGAGGACAAATTCCAGCTGTGCTGCAGCTGTTCTGCACAGCCCCAGTGCCAGGAGCGTGTTCCAGCCCCTGCTCTGTCACCCAACTCCAGGTTGTGGCTGCGTGGGCAGCTCTTCCCTTCCCCGCCTTACCTGGCTCCTCGCTCCCCGAAATTTTAAGTGCCCACCAGCAGGATTTGCCCTGGAAGCTTCTGTCCTCGTGGAGGGAGCAAAAGGTCAGCTGCTGTTTTGCTCAGTCTGTTGTGCTACGAGGAATTTGCCAAGAGAAACCCACCAGGTAAATCAGCATTTGAACTGCACTTCCTGCAGGGATTCCTCACTGGAGCCATCCACGCTCCATTCCGAGACACAGCTGAAGGGAGGAGCAGTCTAGTGACTGAGTGCTGCTAATTTTAGAGCAAAAAAGCTAAAAAGCAGCTGAGGCAGTGACGGTTTCAGGCTGGAAAAGGCTGAATTTCCTTTGCAGCAGCTGCCCAGGCCAGCCCCGGTCCCCCCTGCACCGCTGTGAGAGCCCCGAGGAGGTGCTGCAGCAGTTCCTCCACACCCAGTTCCCTGGAGCCTTCAGGTGGGTACAGGCTGGGGGTGCTGGTTTGGAACTGGGAAGAGCTGAGGGAGCTCTGGTAACTTCATTCATCTCCTCACAGCACAGCCCACGTGCTCCAGCAGCCCTGTGACACCCGGCCTCCCTTCCCCCAGTTCTTCTCTCCTCTCCTGACCAGACGAGGTTTCCTCCTGGACAAAGCTCAGGGCTATTCCTCAGCAGGTAACAAACACCCCTTAAACTGCAACAGAGAAATCAGGGCCTAACAATGACAAAATGATTTATAAAAACTACTACATAAATAACAAACCAACCCAGTGTGGAGTGTTTGAGGGCACGAGGTGTGAGCGTGGAGCGGCGAGTTGAAGGCAGCTGCTCGTGGAGCAGCACAGGGCAGGAGATGAGATGTTGGTGAGTATTTTGAAGCCCTGCTGTGTCTCACCCTGCAGGTGTGGAGAGCATTCCTGTGCTGGCAGCCCTGCAGAGCTGCCCTGGCCTGCACTCGCTGCTCTGGGGGCTGTGCCGGGAGCTGCGGGCGCCGAGCGCGCGGCGCTGGGGCAGCTCCGGCACGGCTGGGCTGGAACACGACGACTTCCAGGAGGCCCTGGAGGAGCTAAAAACCCTGGCCCAGTGCTATGAGATGGGCTTTGGAGCAGATGGATCTGAGGATGAAGCTGACTCAGACTAACCCAGCGTTAAGATCACTCCCAAAATAAAGGGAATGGTTTTGGAGACGGCCCAGCTGCTTCTCATTTCACCAAAAATCTTCTTACTTCTGGCTTGAGTTCTCCAGGTTCTCACAGCTGTGTTGCCAAGGAGGAAAGCTGCTTTTTTGGGGCTGATTTTATATATTCTGGTTGGGTTTTTTCAGCTGTGCAAAGTGGATTTGCTCTGCCCACTGAAATAAGCTCACACTATAAATAAAGAATTCAGATTGTAACTATCTCACATAGAAACTCCAGAGAAGGGGCTTGACCTGGGGAGGAATTACATCACCATTTGTCCTCCTAATTGGTGCTTTTTATCAACTGTGCTAATTTCCAAAACCTATAAAATGTACTCACCCTTGGTGGGGTGGGCTTTTGTGGACATCTTTCCATAACTGCTCCTGAAAACCTTCAAATAAAGATCCCCTTTTATATTACCTTCTTACTAAAATTACCTTGAGTTTCATTTCCAGGTCAGGAAAAAGGCAACAGATTGTTCCACACAAAAACTGACATTTTTAGGGTACAATATTTACAGGTTCTGGTCAGAGGCTGCTGGGCCCAACCTTCACCCCAAACCCAGATCAGTGCCCACAAGTTCTGTTATTTCACTGTTGAAGCTCCCCAGGGAGGTTCTTGAGAATATTCTCATCTTACTTCCTGCCTTTGCTTTGGTTCAGGCTGGAAGTGCAGCAGGAAACTGAACAAAAAACCAAAAATAAACAACAAAAAGAAGGTGCTGTCTCAAGTACCTGTGCAAACATTTTTCCACAGCACCTGTCTAGCAGCAAACTGGCAAAAAAAAAAAAACCCTCTTCTGGTGCAGTCAGTAGTTTATCACCTCAGTCATCAGGTTCTTCCTCAGAAAGCAGAAGATCTTTATCTGACAGCTGGTCTGTGTTGCTGGTGCTGGTGGCATCCTCCTCATCTTCAGAGCTGCCATCACAGGAGGTGTGGAACAGCCTCATCAGCTCCCTGAACCTGTGGGACACCTGCAGAACGAGGGAAATCCAGGGTGAAAAGTGACCTGAAAATCAGGCTGAAATCAGGGTGAAAAGTGACCTGAAAGTGTCATGGAACTGGAATTTCATATTACAAACTTCAGGTGTTTTGTAACAAAAATCAGCACCACAGTGGTGTTTCACACAAGGTTCAGTTATAGAGGAGGAGAAATGGAAGAGCACTGGGTTGTTGTTGTTTTCTGGAAGAACAGTTATGTTCTCCAGGTAAAACCTGGCAGTTTGGGGAAGGACAAAAGCAGATCCTTTGTACAGAAGTAAGAGGCTGAAGACCTGAGCAGCAGCCACTGAAACAACTCCAGAACCAAACGTGCAGCTCAAGCATCAATGGTCAGAAGGACCAGGGCACATGGGATTGTTAGCACCACTAAAACAGAGCAGAGTTTGATTTTTTTATTTACAACTCAGATGATTTTTCATCAAACTGAAGTTTGGGAGACTGATATGACATCTCCCCTTCCTTCCCAGCCCCTCTCCCACACCGCCCCTCACCTCACTCGCTGTCTTGTTGCCCAGTTTTTGGGAGATGGCGTGGAAGGTGTCCAGGTGAGCTCCCTTCTCCTGGCAGGTGGTGAGGATGACTCTGTCAGCCTCCCTGCAAAACAAACCCCTGTGAAAGCAGCCTGAAAACAGTGACAGACTCGAGCACCCCAACCCTGTTCCCAGTTCAGCAATCCCTGAGCAAGGCTCCTTCCTTTACCCCTCCTGCCACCCCCAATCCCAGGACCCACCTCTAAGCAGAGCTCCTTTAGCCTAATTTTAAGTTCTTTAAAGGAAAGAAAAGATTATTTCCCAGTCTGAAATGCTGCAGTAACAGCCCTGCCAGGAGCAGCCAGCGCTGCTCAGGGGGCCAAACTGATGGAAAGAGGAATCCTCAAAGGGAGGGGGCAGAAAATGGGAATAGAAAATGAAAAGAAAGGGCCCAGTAAGAGCTGAGACCAAACAGTGAACACACAAAGATGAGAGGTCAGGCAGAAGTACCTGGTCCAGAGCACAACCTTCTCCCCAGTGGAGCTGACTTTGCTGTTCTTGGCACACACGGTGGCCTCTGTCACTCGCTGCTGCTGCTGCTCCTCCTCCCTCTGCCCCGGGGAGGCTGTGCCTGCTCTGGGCTCCAGCTGCTCAGGATGCTGATGCACCTGGAAGCAGCTGCTTGCATTTGACCTTGGCCTGCCCTCGGGAGCATCTCCAGTGCAGCCTCTGTCCTCTGGCTCCAAACCGCAGCCACTGGGGGAGGACCCTGAGCCGCAGCTCTCGCTCGCTGCTGCTTTGCTGCTCGTTGTGATCCAGCCCTGCTTTGCTTCAGCTCTTCCTTCCAGGGGCAAAGGTGGGCCCTCGAGGTCTTTGCCACCTGCTGAGGTGAGAGCAGAGCCCCTGGGCTGCTGTGCTGCAGCAGGATGAAGCCCCTCAGTCTGACACGGGCTCCGTGCGCAGGAGGCTCGAGGTGCCGGTGACGCTTTTGCTGCAGCAGAGAGCAGCAGGTCCCTGCTCAGCCCCAGGGAAGCCTCTGCATCCCCTCCAGGCTGCTTCAGTCCCTCAGTGCAAGGGCAGTCTTTGGTTTCTTGAGGTAGTTTTAGAGCAGCTTTTTGTAGCTGTGCCCACCTGGGGCCAGTGGCAGCAGAGTCCCCGTCCCTGGCAGCATCCACACCTGCACTGGCACCTTCTGGGGCAGGTTTTTCACAAGATTCAGCTCTGCTGGAGGCCACCCTTCCTTCCAGCTGAGATCCTGGGAAGAAACCTAAACAAGGTCAGAGAAGATGTAAGGAAAAACTTCTGGAGCCTTAATTCCCTGACTTTTAAAGAGATTTTTATTTACAGATTTACTAATGCTGCACGTGAGAACAGTTTGGGAGCAGCTTTGGGACTCCACCTAAACTTTTCCCACCTGTACTTCAAAGAAGACAATCTATAGGAAATTTTCTTCACCCCTGTGGGTTGCTACAACCAAGTCCTGTGTGAAATGATGACTTAAATCACTTGTGATTTTTGTGAAATGAAGATTTAAAAAGTTCATTGCCCAGAGCAAAACTCTCCAGTGAAAGAGCCACTGCTGCTCTTGGCACCCTGGTTACAAACCCAGACATGAGGCCACATTTAAACTCCTGTGTTTGACTGTGTGTTGTCCCCAACAGCAGCATGAGCTGAGCCCTGGCTCCAGGGAGGAGGAGGAGGAGGAGATCTCCCTTGGGCTGTTCATCCTGCCAAAATTGTGTTTCTCCTCGTCTGTACCAGACTGGAGGAAACAGAAGCACCAAAGAGATTGTTCCAAGGCAGATTAGAGAGATGATGGTTCTGAACTGCAGTGCTAAAATGGAAACTGGAAAAGAACCAGTTCCATGGACTGGGGGCTGGAGCAGTATCCTGCAAGAGAAGCTTAAATGGAGCAATCCTTGTGAAAAGAGAAGAATATTCTCTAGGCAGGAAAGGTTTTGTTGAAGGGAATGCTCGACAGGTTTGGAGCATCCAGAGTGGAGGAGCAAGAGGAAAAAAAGTGAAAAGATGACAATTAGAAATTCTCATTATACTCAATAAATGTGCATGAGAAATCCCTGAACCTCTGCTCATTTGTGTGGAGAGGATTCTACACCTGTCTGTAGAACACAAACGTTCACTCACCTGGAGCCAGAGAGTCCACTTTCCTAGAGACAGGTTTTGTTCTGCTCTGGACACCCTCTCCCTCGTCTCTGCTCTCCAGGCTTTCCTCTCCAGGCTCCTTTGACATTCCAGGATCCTTCCCTTCTGGCTGGGGACTTGGCTCTCGCTGAGCAAGGCTGGCAGGCAGCTCTTGAGAATCTTTGTTTTTATAAAATTTGTTTTCACAAACCTGCAAACCAAGCCACAGGCACCATCACACACAGGTGGTCTGTCCATGCCAGCCTCACCTCAGCCTTTGCTTCCCAGGTTTTCCTGGCCCTGCCAAAGGCTTCACTTGGCATTATGTTTGATTTAGAAAGATGATTATTATTATTATTATTATTATTATTATTATTATTATTATTATTAGGCATCATGACTATTTTCAAATAGTGGCCATGCCAGCATCTTCCACTCAAAAAACTTCTTCTTAACCCAAAAGAAGATCAAAAACTCCATCATTTAGCAGAGCAAGGAGGGGCAGCAGAAAGGAGGAGGAGAGAGATGGGAGAAGGCCGGGCAGGTGCAGTCAGAGCTCCAGACAGGGAGGCACCACTGGGCACCTCTGGATTGATTCCCCTCCTCACCCCATTTTTTGGGAGACACGAGGCCCCAGGGTCACCCCAGCAGGGAGACCTGGCAGGGCTCCTGTCCCCCCGAGCCTCCCCACTGACCTTGCTGCCACAATGGCTGCAGCTCCTCCTTTTGCTTTTCTTTAGCTTGAGATCGCTACTCCCTTCGTGGCAGGAACACGAACATTCCTTCATCCCATTGTCCACCCACTCGACCTCCTGGAAACAGACAGACAGACAGACAGACTGCAGCTGACAGACAGACTGCAGCTGACAGACAGACAGACTGCAGCTGACAGACAGACACTGTGCCAGCTGACAGACAGACAGACTGCAGCTGACAGACAGACAGACGGACACTGTGCCAGCTGACAGACGGACACTGTGCCAGCTGACAGACAGCCAGCCACTCCAGCTGACAGACAGACAGCCACCCCAGCCGACAGACAGACAGACAGCCCAGCTGACAGACAGACAGACAGCCCAGCTGACAGACAGACAGCCAGCCAGCCCAGCTGACAGACAGACAGACAGACAGCCCAGCTGACAGACAGACAGACAGCCACGCTCCCCAGCTGACAGACAGACACCCCCCCCAGCTGAGACAGACAGACAGCCACCCCAGCTGACAGACAGACAGACAGCCACCCCAGCTGACAGACAGCCAGCCACTCCAGCTGACAGACAGACAGACACTCCAGCTGACAGACAGACAGACAGCCACTCCAGCTGACAGACAGACAGACAC
>NC_031793.1:28143-31784 GCF_001522545.3 Parus major | reverse complement strand
GCAGCCACGTCTCATTAACACACTTTATCCCCAGGCTCTGAATTACCAGGGACACACCCCAGCCCCACCTTGTCCTGCTGCTGGCCTCCAATCTCTTTCCGCTTCTTGTTTCTGGTGGCTCCGTGAATTTTGGGTGGTTCATCCTCCTCTTCCACATCTGGCAGAGACACCTCTTCAAACCCATCAAACTACAGCAAAACAAACACACAACAGCTGCTCTCAGGTGATTATATTTTGTTTTCCCCAGAAAATAAGAATCCTGTTCAAAAATGTGAAGAGTTTGCTTCAGTCTGCCAGCAGCTCTCCCACCCCACTGCTTCCCTCTCTCTGGAACTGCACCCTCTGAGTTCTTCCAGATCAAACATGTATTTTATCTCAGCTTTTATCATTTCTGGTTTTAGGGAAAAGGTTGCTCCACCTCATACTCCTTCTCTTCTGTCCAGTTGATCTCCTCGAAATCTCCCATGCGGCTGGCCGAGGGCCGGAGGTGATCAAAGAAAACAGAGAACTCATCCTGCAGGTGGTCATGTCCCTTCAACAGCTGCCACATCTGGGTCTTCAGCTGGAAGATAAAAAATCCAGAGAAGATGAGTCTCGTTCCACATCACCTCCTTGTCCTCTGAAGGGGTCTCGGAGCAAGGGGAGCACCACAGTTTGCTACAGCTCCCATGTGGAAGTTGGTGCTTGCATGGGAACAACTTCCTGGAAATTCTGACATCATTGCACACCCAGCTATCAAATTAGCCTGGAAATATTCCTCCAGAATCCCAGGCAGACTGCAGATGACACTAAACCTCGACTGCAAGGTGATAAAGGCAAGGTGGAGGTGGGAGAGAGGAAACCCACAGGGTTTCCTTGGAGAGGCAGCTCCAGCTCCCCTCGAGCCCAAGGCCAGGTTGGGTGGGGCTTGGAGAAACCAGGGCTAGTGGGAGGTGTTCCTGCCCGTGGCAGGGGCTGGAAGGAGAGGGGCCTTAAGGTCCTTCCCAACCCAAATCATTTTGTGACTCCATGAATTTGAGCTCCCCAAAAGGGAGAATGTGCTCTGCCAACTGCTGTGGTGTCCAGGAGCAGGACAGGGAATCGGGCTGGCTGTACTCTCACTGGGAGAAAAGGGGTCCCTGGTTACCTCTGCAATCTCCTGGGGCAGACAGTCTGCACAGCTCTGCAGGACTTTGATGATCTTTTGGTGGTGGGCAGGATTTTCAGCAAAGCAGATCTCCAGCTGCCTGAGGAACTTCCGGCTCTTCTCAAAGGCTTGCTGCTCCTCAAACTGGCCAAAAGAAAAAGATTCACCCTCCTGTACAAGCACATATTCCCAAAACCATCTCAAATTCACTTCATCTGTAAAATTCCTGTCCTGCTCTTTGTTTTTGTGTTGATGCCCTTCACAAAACTGGGAAGAGGCAGAGAAACACCACTTTGTACCATCAGTATCACATGAGCTATAAAGTCTGGCTTTGCAAGTAAGACAGGGAAATCCAGAAAGAATGGAACAGGTGAAACCCTCTGTCCTAGTGGACAGAGGCAATCTGGAGAAAGGGAAACACTCTTTGCTGTATCTGCACGTTGTCTCTGCAGTCAGACGTGATGCAAGTGGGAAAGGCTGATCCTCCACAGCCACACTGAGATTTACAAAGAACACCACACTTTCAAATTCTGATTAATAAAAGCAGCAAGGTAAAAAAGTGATTTACCAGCTGTTTTCTTTTCTTACCTTAGCAAGAACTCTTTATCCTTTCACCCTAAAAGCTTTTATATGTTGCCTAAAATCCGGCCTCCTCCTCCTCCTCCTCTCACTCTACCTACCAGCCCACATTCCAAAGCTTGCTCTGGTAAAAGAAAGGCAGCAAAATCCGTGAGCAGCTGTGGCCAGTCGTGCAGCAGTTTCTGCAGGGTGGCATAGAGATCCACGGCTGTCCGTTTGTCCGTGCTGATCTCAAACTCGTAGATAACGCGCAGGAAATCTTCGTACTTCCCCGGGATGTGCTGCAGGGTCTCCCGCACCTGGGGGAGCAACAGGGAACATCCAGGAGGAAAAACAAGTTAATCACAGAGTATCTTGTGTGTTGGAAGGGATCTTAAAGATTCCAAGCCTTTGCCATGGGCAGGGACAGCTTCCACTGTGCCAGGCTGCTCCATGCCTTGGGCACTGCCAGGGACCCAGGGGCAGCCACAGCTTCCCTGGGCACCCTGTGCCAGGGCCTGCCCACCCTCACACGGAGGAATTTCTCCCCAAATTCTTTTAATCAAGTAATCTTTGACCTCCTCTACTCCAAATCTTGCAATTTCGTTGAGGTCTCTTCCTTAAAGATCAACCTAAATTACTGCTCAGCAGAGAAGGAATCCCAATCCAGACTGTGAAGCTGAGAAATTCAGAAGGTTCTGGTGCTGTGAGTGCAGCAGCTGAGCACCCCCAGCCCCTGAGTCCTTCACTTCCAGCTCCCCCACTCAGGACAAGGCAGGAAGAAGAGCAAAATTAGGGAAACTCAGCTCAAGAAAGGGACAGTTTGGGAAGTGAAGCACCACACGTGGGGTGCAGGAAGAAATAACTCCACCCCAGCCAGACCAGCTGGTTCAGTGGCTCAGTTGTGTGTCAGAGAACCCCAAATCTCTGATGTTCCTGCTCCTGGGCTGCCTCACCCTGCTCAGGTAGGCCTGGGCAAAGGCCAGGTCCTTCTGCTCACGCAGGGGATCCCTCTCCAGGATGTCCTCGTCGTACAGCAGCAGCAGCTTGGAGGTGTCCTTGCTGGCACGAGCCCGGCCCCGCTTGCTCCTGGTCCTGTGGGAGCTCCTGCTCTTCCCAGGGGGTTTCAGGTTCTCTCCTGTGGAGGAGCACAAGTGGCAGAGGCACCCCAGGGCAATATTCCAACAGAAAAGCAGCTTTCAAGAGTCAGTCATGAGCTCCTGTCTGTGCTCCCTGGAAGTGTAAGAGAAACATGCTTCCCACAAGTCAAGCTGGCCAAAATCCTAAATTTCCTGTTTTGTTTTCACAGTTTTCCCAGGAAAAATCCCTGGATACAGCCACAGGTCCATCCCAGCTTTTCTTGGAACTAAAAAATCCTGCACACCAAGGCAGGACAGCTGTGAGGGGAACAGAGACACAACACAAGCCCCAGAGCTGGCTGTTAACACTGCAAATTTTAACTTATCATTTACATAATTAGTTAAAATCACAGATAAATACCTGGTGTCACAAAACAGGGAATTAAATAAGGTACTAGGAGGGGTTACATCCAGATTTTTGTAGCTTTAGGATTAGGAATCTAATGGGCTGAGGTCCCCTCCTCAAAGCTCACTGCTCATGTTCATTTCCTACTTCCTGGACTAAGTTTCATTTCCTTTTCTCCAACATGATCTTGTTGGACAAAATTCAACTTAGCAAAGATTTCTGACTATTTAATATTGTTTTTTACAGGTATGAGGTATTAGCTGACACAAAGCACAAATCTGTCTGTAAATTTTTGAGGCACTAAAGACCCTTGGCTCACATCCAAAAGAGCTGTGACTGGGTCCCAAAGCTGTATTTCCAGCTGGAAAGCATCACTTGGCTCAGATACATCCATGAAATTAAACCCAGATAAAATCCCCACTGTTTTGTTTTCCCTGCAGAGAGCAGCTCTACTTCCTCACTCCCTGTGTCC
>NC_031793.1:18743-27971 GCF_001522545.3 Parus major | reverse complement strand
CCTGCTGGCATCCACAAACCCCACAGCACTCACCTGCTGGCATCCACAAACCCCACAGCACTCACCTGCTGGCATCCTGTGGGCCTCCACCTGTGGGGAAGCTGCCTTGGCCATGGTGAAGGCAGATTTAGGCTCCTCTGATACATCTCCACATATTTCATCATCTTTCTGTAAACTCTCTATTCCTTCCCCTTCCTCCTCCTCCTCTTCCTCAGGCTCAGAGTTCTCCTCCTGGGAATTCTCTTCTTCAGAATCTCCTTCTTGGCTTAAACGTCTCTCTGTTGCAAGCCAAGTAAGTTTTTCCATTGTCTCCTTAGAAATCAATTAATAACAAAAAAAATCACATTGTTTTATTTTATTGTTTGGTTTAGCATCATTCAGCAACTTCCTCACTGCATCATGACTCCAACAGCCAATTTCATGGATCCAACTAAAGGATTCTGTTAAGGAAGAGAATTCCAACTCCTCCAGAGCTGCCCAAAACTGTACCATGCAAAATTAAATTTCAGCATCTGCCATTCAGCAGATTAGGCCTTAAGTTAGAAGGGATTCCTTAATGATTCCTTAATGATCATCTTAGCTCTTCAAGGCTTGCTGGAATTGTGACCTGGAAATCAATTGTTACTCAAAGCACTTTTTAGAGAGCAGCCTGATTGAGGAGCCCTTGCAGCTCAGCAGAGTTTAAATCTACATATTTACAATATATTCCCTCAGCCTGGGCTTAAAACCTGCCCAGGAAAACACGGTGTACAATTCCTCTGTGACCAGCACAATGCCAGGCTCTTACAGAGTTACCAGCCCACCTTCCCAGTGGGATTCCCAGTGGGATTCCCAGTGGGATTGGCCCTGACTCCACAGGGTGTTTCAGGACACCCACTGCTGCTTTTAAGGGTTTTAAAGTTTTGTCTTTACCTGCAGTTCTGGCACTGACAGAATAGACTCTTCTGAGGCTGATGACATTTCCTCATCCTCGTCTTGTGTAAAATCATCAAAGTCATCTTCTTCCTCTTCTTCCTGCCCTTCCCTCTCTCCTGCAGCCTCGGGGCCGGCCGGTGTCCCCACGGACTGACCGTCAATGCTGGACGAGTCCTCTGGTCGTCCTGGGGGGCTGCTGAACTCTGCCTCCCCCTCTGCTGGGTATGGGAGGTTCTTTGGAGAGTCACTGCTGGCTGGTGGCCCAGCAGCCGGCCCTGCCTCGCCCTGCTGCTCGCCCTGGGGTGGGGACGGCAGAGTGCGGCGCTCCTCCTCTCCCTTCTCCTCCTTCTTGGGCTCATCCCCACAGGAACACGCGGCCTCCATGTTCAGCTCCTGGCCAAGGCCCAGCATGAACTCCTCCTTCCCTTCAGCACATAAGAGATCCCTCTTCTGTGCTTCTTTGGGAGCATCACTTGAATCTTCGGGCTCGATTTTCACCGATTTGTCAGGATCTTCTAAGTGAGGCAAGAGCTCCACGGGCAACGGCTCGGACGTGTTCCCATCTCCCTGTCCCACTGCCCAGCTGCAGCAGTCACCCTTGCTGCCCTTGTCCTGAGTGCCCTCGTGGGAAGTGGCAGGGTTTGCCCCACACTCCTCCTTGGGGGTCACGGCGGAGCAGGGAGCCAAGAGCTCCGGGGGCTCCGGCTTGGGCTCCGCTGCGGGGAAAGCACCGGGAGCAGAGACCAGGGTCAGCTGCTCCTCCCCTTCACCCACAGCAGGGGCAGACAGACCAACGGGGTTGGGGGAAACAATCAGGGATGGGATGGAAGAGGTGACCAGGGGCTGATTCAATGGACATGGGAAGGTGGATGGATTCACCAGCAGGGTTGTGACGGGAATGGCCTGCGTGCCTCGGCCCACCGCCGCGCTGAGGGGCTGGATCATGTTGCAGCCATTGCCAATGTTAACCACCTTCACTGTGGTGGCAGGGACAGTCAGGATGACAGGGGAGGGCTGGATCAGAGGGGAAGGTTTTATCAGTGGGGCAGATCTTGTCCCTTTTTTCCTCTGGTAACCCTTTCGCACACAAGGTTTGCGCATTTTCGTCCCGGCCAAGGCCGGCAGCATCAGCTTGGGCTGGCAAGTCAGCGGCTCCGACGACACCAGCGCTGGGGATACAGCAGCTGGGTAGGCTTGTTTGGAGTCTGGATGGGCAGTGGGAAGCACATTCTGGAATTCCAAGCCATCCCCACCTCCCAGCGCTGCTGGAACGTTCACGGGCTGCACCGCCGGCACCACCGGCGCCGGTTTAATGGGCCGAGGGACCTTGACCCGCACCTTGCTGGGGGGAGCCTCTGACTGGGACAACTTCACGGTTTTCTGGATGCTGATGGGGCTGGAGCTGGGCTGCAGACAGGGACTGGGGCGGATCAGGACTGGCTTCAGAGATGATGACCTCTGCCTCCTCCAGGCCCTCCTGGAGAACCGGTTGGCCAAAGGCTTCAGGGTCAGCACGAGCCCCTTGGGCATCAGCAGAGGGTATTTGTCATCACATTCCATGTCTGAAGTCTCCTCTTCCGTCCCCAAAAGGACTGATTCTGCATCAGGTGAAGCTGGTGTCTCCTTGGCATCTTCTGCCAGCTGTTTCAGCTCCCCCTGGATGGAGGGCAAGCTTGCCTGAAGGGAGCAAGAACTGGAATTTATTATTTATAGGCTATTATTATTATATGCTACTAATACTATTATAGGCTATTAATATATAATATATAATAATAGATATTAACATATAATATACTATTATAGGCTATTAATACTAATATATATTATATATAATATATATTAGATAATTATATATAATTAATATTAATACTATTATTTATAGGCTATTCTTTTATTATTATTATGTTATTATTACTATTGTATTATTTATTGTATTCCTGCCTCCACACTGCAGCACAGAAGGCAACAGACAGCAACCACCTTCTACAAGCAGGTTTTATTTCCTTTATACTACTGCATATTACTTATTAATAATAATAATAGTAATACTGCATATTAACTTTAAGTACTTTAAATTCATGAGTTGCACTGCAAAGCCTTTAGGAGATGATGAGATCCTGAGAAAAACAAAAGTGAACTGCTTTGTAAAGGTTGCTTTAGTAAACACAAGATTTTGTGGGAAGGAAACTTCCCTGTGTAACAGGGGGTGATGTAGAGAATTGGATTTTAAGGCATCTGAACCCAGATGTTCCTTTAGGCACAGACCTCCCTGACTTACAGGCATGGTCTCTGTGCCTCCAAGGAAAATCCACACAAAACCCAAATAAACCCATAAAAAGAAATGAACCAAACAACTCTTCCCCCCCAGCCCTGGGTGCAGGGCAGCAGAAAATACCTTTAACCAGAAGGGCAGGCGATGCTCTTCCCTCTCCACGGGCGGCTTCCACTCGTGGGGCTGGATTTCCTCACAGCACTTCACCAGCACAGGCAGCTGCTTTGTCTTCCTGTAGTACTGTGGGGACAGGAGACAAGGCCACACAAGGTGACCGTGGTCAGGTCACCTGCCCAGGTACTGCTGGGATGAAGGAGGATTGGGCTCTGTCAAAGTCTTCATGTGAATCAAGCCATTCTTTAATTCTTTAATAAGGTTCTACCCTTATTAACATTAAAAATCAACAGCCAAGCCTAAAGAGGAGCTCACTGCCAACCTAGCTGCTCTCACAGAGGGTTCAGGAAGATGTGCAGGTGTTGTTTCATGTGTTTTTGGCTCTTACCCTCTCTTCAGCAGCTCCCAGTAGCTTATGGGACAGGATTATTACCCAGCTGGCTGCTAACAGCATTTTTCTTTAAGTTTTTCTACTCAAAAGGCCACTTGTATGAATTTTTGTCAGGATTACTGTGTTGTCCCAGGACTATCTGGGCTCTAAAGAGTCAAAACAGCAATCTAAGTACTTGCCAAGTCCAGGAGCTAAGGTAAATAAAAGGATAAATCCTCACTGCTAACAAAAGGATGACATTTTAATTTAAGGAAGTGTCAGCACAAAGAAGCCCTTGGAACACAGAGCAGCTCTGCCCTGCTGGAACAAACCCCAGAAGGTGCCCCTTACCCTGATGATGTTGTCAGGGGCTCGGTTCATGTTGAGGTTCTTGATCCTCACTGTCAGCTGATGGGCAGTTTTGGTGGGCAGGAGGTATTTGCTGATCAAAGGCTTCGGAAAATCAGTCCCTTCGAAATGTTTCAGCCCTAAAGCCAACAAGCTGGACAGGGAAAAAGGGAGGGGAAGAGCTAAGAAACCTCTCAGGGAGCTGCTGGGATGTGACACACTTCTCCCCAAGGACTGCACCCCAGAAATTCTCCTTAACAAACAAATGCCATTTCCACACATTTTGTACAATAATTGAAGCACCTACTTGTCCTCTGCCTTGGTGAAAACCATCTTGTCCCGGTGAGAGTTTGCTCTCAAGGAACAAATTGGCAGCAGCTCTGGGTACATAAAGACTTTCCTCGTTGCCAAAATCCAGGCCACTTGCTTTGGCAAACAGGAGAATTCACTTGCTGTGAAAAGAATTCACAGGTAAGGACAGTTGTGTATGTGGGTGAATGTTTTTCACAATTCACTTCTTGAAAACACTGTTTCTTTTCCTCCTTTCACAGCAAAAATAGACTTTCTTCCTGTTTTTAGAATCTGCAGATTTTCTAGTTTTTCCCCTTAAATTCACATCAGCAAAAGATAAAACTCTTTTCCCCTTCCACCTTTTCCTTTGCTCTGTAGCAAGGCAAAGACCAAGGGGCCACTCTGAGCCCACCACGAGCCCAGGGGGGGTCTTTGCCCAGGGCCCCTCCCCAGGGGCAGCAGCTGGAGCTGTTCCTGTGGCTGCTCCAGCACCCAAGGGCTGCAAGGAGCTGGGAGGGAACTGGTCTGACTGGGAGCAGCTGGGAGTGTGGGGGGTCCACAGGGCCCCAGTCCCAGCAGTGACGATCTGGAGGACCCCAGAGCTGCTCCAGGAGGGTCAGACAGGGAATTTCCCTAACACATCAATGACTCTCCCTGCCAATGCTGTCCCCACCCTGTCCCCTCACCATTCTTCTTCACAGCTTTCCGAGGGCTCCAGTCCACTGGGACCTGGGCGTGGAAGTCCTCGATGAGCTGCAGGGCCCCCTGCAAGTTGCAGGGCTGGAACATGGTCTGGAACTTGGGGTTCAGGGGCACCCGGAGCAGGGTGGAGCTGCGGGCAAAGCTCCCGAGCTCGCTCTGCAAAGTCAGAAACACATCAGAGAGAGGCCTCCAAGTGCAAGGCAGAGAACAAACAGACAAAATGTGAAAATTTTTCCTTAGAAGTGTTAATTACAAATCCAGGGATAGAGGGTTTACTGTGAGGGTGGGGAGGTCCTGGCACAGGACAATTGTGGATTCCCCATCCCTGGCAGTGCCCAAGGCCAGGCTGGACACGGCTTGGAGCAGCCTGGGACAGTGGAAGGGGTCCCTGCCCATGGAAGGGGTGGAACTGAGAGAGCTTTAATGCCTCTGCCCACCCAAACCATTCTGGGATTCCATGAGTTTTACTTTTTTTTAATCCCTGCCCTTTCCAAAACCTTAGTTCTCAGTTTAATGGGATCCATTAAATAAATTAATCTCTCTAAGTATGCCCAGGGACCAGCAATTGTTTGAGTTCATGGATCTCTGATTTCAGGCATTCCTTACCAAAAACATCCGGGTGGTGCTGGCCTCTGAACTTAGAGCAGGGTTGAAACTTGCCAGGAGATGGATTTGAGTCAGAAGCTGAACATGCTTGAGAAATAAAATCAGACAAATTGTTTATTTCAGTTTATCACAAATCCAAGAAACTGGAAAGTCCAAAACCACAAGAAATATCTCCTGAGCACAGCAACAATCTCTGACTGGAAAAAATCTGGTAAGCAACAGAAAACTGAGGGCAAACCTTAATATCCACTGGCAGAAAGTTTATTATACAAATTTTGAACACATCTGTTGAAGTCTTTGGGCAGTCTCCCAGCTTTTGTGCCAAAGTCTCATAATGACCAACACAGAAATAATTTTTTTTTTCCTACCTAAATACGTAACTATTTCTTTATCAACAATGATTTCAGCCCTCAGAACTGCCCATTTCTGAATTTCTACACAGTTTTGTGTGGTGGCAGGAGGGAAAAAATCCAAACTAGATCAAGAATAATATTCTTAGACAGTAATAAAGAAGTTGGTGAGAAGAGAGTTTTGACAGAATACAGCCAGCCAAGGCAACATCTTGCATGAGAACAGATGCCAAGAAATGAGCTGTACTCCACTCAGTTCCAACTGTCTTTCCATGTGAAATCAGGCATGTGAACATCACCTAATAAAGCTCCAATTCACATGGAGCTTTTCCAATTAATTCCTTGAAGGAGGCAAAGCCCTGCTGTGCCCCTGGCTTCCCCTGCCCTTCCCTGTGCACAGCAAACACTCCTTAGACCACACCACCTCCAACACTGATTACCTGCTGCATTTGCTGCTGGAGCCTCTTTCTCTGTGCACTGTCCAGAACAAGGCTCTGGAGGGGCTTCTCATTTGGGGGTTTTGATTTTTCACTCTCTGGGGGTGTTTTGATGGAGGACTTTTTCATTCTCAGCTGCTCCAGTTGTTCCTTCACTGTCCGGTGCTGCTTGTTCAGCAAATTGGCCAGAGGCTCCTCAAATCTGTTGGAAACCAGGCAGAGCAAAATGTAATAAATGTATGATTTAATAATGATTCATGTTCACTTAGAACATTTTACTCTGTATCTGGTTTGTACAGTTTAGGGATGGCCATCCCTAAATAACTCCAGCTTGAAAAACCTGAGTTATTTATACATAAAAGTCTTTTAGTGCACCCCAGCAGTGCTGTAATTTTGGGACACAGTGCTTCATCTGCTTGTTCCAGGGATATTTAAATGCCTTTTCCACCCTTCCCAACCGTCTGTGCCCACTCTGATGCTCTCCCCAGAACTCAGAATCTAAACCAATCCAGAATGCATCATCTAATCTTTAATTTTTACCATCAGCAAGGGTTGAACCCAAGGTATTTTATCACCTGGAAGGTCTCCAGAAAGACCCCCTCAAGTCCTGCTACTTTATTAAAAAACTAATTCATTATCACCCAGTCTTATGCTGAGAACTCTACCAGAGATCCTACAGTAAGAGCTACTCCTGTAGCAGAAAAGAGGCTGCACACGTCATCATCCTTTTTCAAACTGTATCAAAAACAGTTCCAACTTTACTCATTATTTCATTTTATTTATTTTAGTTACACCAGTTACTGACTTCTGCTGGTGATCAGCTTCCCTTCTAGAACAGGCCTGAGGTCAGTTAGAGAATTGTTCCATGATGCTCCTAATGCAAGGTATCATAAAAACAACAATAAATCCAGAAAATAGGTATTTTTGCCTTTAAGAATCCTGTGTACAGATAAAACCAGGGAAGAAACAACTGTGCCCACCATAGAAAAATTAATAAAACCACCCATTATCAAAGCCAAATGCATACAAATAAGAGAGAGCATAAAGCTGCCTGGCTTTCAGTTTGTAGCTGGTTTCAGAGCTGCTGCACTCCCCTCTGGCACTGCTCAGCCCAGAGAGAGCATCCAGAAACTCCAGCCTTCATTTTAGCTCCTTTCCCAAACAGACACAGCTTGATCTTGAGCTGATCTGCCCCATAAACAAGGAGACACCACTCGTCCTACTGCTCCTCTTTAGCCAGAGTCTGTAGCTGGTGAAACACACTGGAATTACTGCCTAGAGAGAAATCACGGAATCATGAAATGGTTTGGGTTGGAGGGACCTTAAAGTTCACCTCATTCCAGCTCCTGCCATGGGCAGGGACACCTCCCACTACCCCAGGATGCTCCAAGCTCTGTCCAGCCTGGCCTGGGACACTTCCAGGGATGGAGCTGCTTTAGTCTGTCTCCTCTTCAAGCTTCTGCTATGTATAAACCAAAAAATGACAACCCAGTGTGCAAACTCCACAGACATCTCAATCCTAGGCCTCAGCTATCTTATCATGGAAAAGGCCAAAACACATCCAAGCTGTTTAATTCAAGGAGAAGGTGACACACTTGGACAAAACAGCTCCTCAAGCATCTCCTGCCATCACAACAATGTCAGGGCAGCAAGGGAACCTTGCCCTCCCCTTAGCAATAAAAAGGGAAAGAAAATTATTTTTAAATATTTAAATATATTTCAATATTTATTTTTAATTAATTAGTAAATATTTATAATTATTCTATTACTATATTATATTATTTAATTTTATTATAATATATAATTAAATAGTGATAATTATTTTAAAATAATTACTAAAATTATTTTTCTGCAATGATGTAGCATCACTACAGCCACCAGCAGAGTGCAGAGCACAAGCATGAGGAGCGGCTGCCACTGAGGTTGGGACAGTCTTTGCACAGGTCCTGCACAGCTTTGATCCCAAACACAGCAGATCCAGGGTCTCTGCCCATTTCTTGGAAGAACCACCTCATCTGTGCCACCTCCTGCTCCACTGAGCAGTGCCAGTGACAATTTCACATGGACAATGTGAAAGGACACAGGAATGGTTTTAAATTAGAAGACGAAAGGTTTAGATCAGATTTTGGGAAGAAATTCTTCCCTGTCAGGGTGGGGAGGGCTGGCACAGGTGCCCAGAGCAGCTGTGGCTGCCCCTGGATCCCTGGCAGTGCCCAAGGCCAGGCTGGACAGGGCTGGGAGCAGTGGAAGGTGTCCCTGCCATGGCAGGGGTGGAATGGGATTGAGCTCCTTCTTTAGTGGCTGCCAGCCTCTTAACCAGAGGCTTTTCCTTGGAAGAAATCAGGACCATAAACAAATGCTCCTACCTGAGGGCCTGTGGGGTGTTAAAATTTGGCCGAGACTCTGTAACAACATCGTCATCTTCTAACCCTTCATCTTCCATGTTGGAGAAGCCCATCTCGTCCTGGAACTGGCAACAAACAGGGAGCAAGTCAGGAGGAGAAAGCTCAAGGAATAAATTTGCCTTTGGCTAATTAAGCTCATGATGATCTTTTCAGCACAGATATTCCCTCCAGGAAATCCCTGCGGATCCTCCCTTCAGGAAATCCCTGCGGATCCTCCCCTTCAGGAAATCCCTACGGATCTTCCCCCTCAGGAAATCCCTACGGATCTTCCCCTCAGGAAATCCTTGTGGACTTTCTCCTCAGGAAATCCCTGTGCACCTTCCCTTCAGGGAATCCCTGCAGACCTTCCCCATAAGAAATCCCTGCAGATCCTCCCCTCAGGAAATCCCTGCGGATCCTCCCCTCAGGAAATCCCTGC
>NC_031793.1:8205-18048 GCF_001522545.3 Parus major | reverse complement strand
ATCTTCCCCTCAGGAAATCCTTGTGGATCTTCCCCATAGGAAATCCCTGCAGACATTCCCCCTCAGGAAATCCCTGCAGACATTCCTTCCTAAGGCTAAGAACAACCCAGTAATGGCAGAGCCTTTGGCACAGCCCCAGCACTGAGCGCTCCCAGAGCCACCCGTCAGGTCCATGTCACATCTGACAGCTCTATTCTTCAGTGCTACACTCAGTTCATCACTTACTGTCTCAAACAGCTCCTCCATCAGCTCATTCACTTCCTTTTCTGCAAGTAAAATTAAAAAGAATTATGAAGATCCCTTTTCCAAGAAACACTCAGCAATCCTGTCATAATATCAACTCAATTAAGGAATTTCTCTCACAAAGGGAAACCCTCTTCTTGCAAACAGAGGACCAAAAAAAGAAAGGCCCCTGATAATTCCTTTTTTAATGCTGGGCCCAAAAAAACTTGAGCTGAGATAGTTTGGATTCTAAAATATCCCATAAAAACCTCATTTCCATGATTAAATTTAAAGTTATGTTAATCTGCAATAAGACCTAAAGCAAGTGTGGCTTGTTGCAAAGATGGAAAGTGATATGTTTATAAAACTAAGCTGAAGACTGTGAGGACTTCAAAATTTAATTAAATTCAATCAGAAGGCAAGCATTCAAGTCTGAACTGCCTGAAGCTTTCAGGATGCATTATCACTTTATTGATGCATTATCAATTTCAGGTTGTAGTGTCACCTAAATATTGTTCTTCAGGCTGTGCTGCACCTGAGCACAGCAGCTCAGCCCAGATCCTTCCATGGACAACCAGAGAGCCAAAAGCATGCAGATCTTTATTTAATACCCTACACTGCAAAAATCCTTACAACAAAAGACTTCCCAGTGAATTAATACTGCCAGCATGAAAGGAGGGGGAATTCCTGGAGAACTCACTCGTGATTCTCACAGCACGGTCATTCCTAAAGTCTTCTGTGTCTGGTTCATCCAGATCTTCCAGGAAATTGTACTCAGGGTCATCATCATCATCAGCTTCATCTGCAAAGAAGCAGGTTTTGGACTGTCATTACCCTGCCCCAGCACCAAGCAGCTGCCAGGAGCAGAAGCTCTTTGTTCACTGCCTGACCTGTCACAAAGGAAGCTGGAATTACTGCTGGAAATGAACTGTGTTTCTTTTATGGAAGCAGTATCAAACCCATCCTCCTTTCAAACCCAGCTGTTAGGCACCTGACCTACAACCATGCCCATTCTGAAAAGCTGGCTTGACTCTCTGGGATCTGAGTTGCAGCTAAATTTAGAAAGAGTCGAGTAGTGTCATTTCAGTTTCTGTTTTATATTCAATTTGCACAACTGTAAGCAAGCAGTAAACAGGAAAAAAAGGAAGCTGGGCCCCAGAGCTTGTTCCTCTTTCTTCTCAAAAAGAAAAGAACTGTTTCTACGCCCAAAAAAACGTGCCCCAAACAAGGAGTACAACACACTGGGATTCAGGGGGATCAATGGTGAGCATCAGGGGTTAAATCCACCACTTCTCTTTGTGGCTGCCACTTCCAGGGATCCAGGAGCAGCCACAGCTTCTATGAGCACCCTGTGCCAGGGCCTCCCCACCCTCACAGGGAGGAATTTCTTCCAAATATCTCATCTAAACCTCCTCCTGCCAGTGTGAAGCCATTCTCCCTCATCATGTCACTCCATCCCTTGGGAATTGTCACTCCCTGTGCTCCTTGTAGCTCCTTCAGGTCCTGGAAGGACACCCCAAAGCCTTCTCTTCTCCAGGCTCAACATTTTGAGCTCCCTCAGCCTTTCCTCCCAGCAGAGCTGCTCCATCCCTCTGATGCCTCCTCTGGACCCTCTCCAGCAGCTCCAGGTCCTTGCTGTGCTGGGCCCAGGGCTGGGGCAGCTCTGCAGGTGGGGTCTCAGCTGAGTGGGGCAGAATCCCCATCTTGTCCCCCACTGGGGGATCAGTCCAGGGCTCAGGGAAGGTTCTGAGCTCATGTGCAGCCTCCCAGGGCTGCTCCATCTGCTCATCCCTGTTGCCCTGAAAACTCAGCTTCTGAGCTTGCTGACATGGTTTCCTAAGGACTTTCCCAGGACAGTAACTGTAAACACAGATATGTGTACATTCCTTCTGTTCCACATCTTGTGATGAGCATCTCTCATGGCCAGTGCAGTGAGAAAGTGTTATCCTGACCATCCCATCCCTGGCCGTGGTCAGGATCCTATAAATCCTGGGAGGAAAAATAAACTCTGCTTTTCCTTTCAGCACACCTCGACCTGTGTCCCCGTGATCTATTCATCCTCAGCGCTAACACATCCCCAGCCTGGATCTACCTGCCAGGTGCAACACCATCACCTGGCCTGGTTAAACCACAGACTCTGCCCCACCTCCACATCTGCCAGGTACCTTCATTCTCCACATCATCGTTCATGAGCCCCCCGAGCCACCTCTTCCACTCCTCGTCGTCGGCGGTGTTGGGGTCGTACATGTCGGGGGTGATGTCGGGCGCGCGCAGCTCGGCCTCCAGCTGCCCCAGGGGAACGTCCTTCAGCGGCCGCTTGGAGCGCGTCCTGAAGGCGATCAGGCTGTCCTCCAGGGGCTGCAGGGACAAACGTGGCCTCCCTGGGATTTGCAGCCCAGCCAAGTAAGCCCAACCCCAAAAATATTCGATTCCTGCCGCAGAGAATCGTTCAGTTCTGTAGGCTGAGAAACTTTCGCTACTCTTCCTGTCAAGCTGCTGTTCCTTATAAATATACATTTAAATACATTATTGCTCATTTATCTGCCACCCAGAAAGCAGTTTCCACTTGCAATATTTGATTCTTTCATTTATGTTTTACTCTGATGTTAATCTGGAGCAGCATCCCAGCACTGTCTCTCCACCTCAGCCTTGCCCAGGAACACAGAGCAGTAAAGCATTTCCCAAATATTAAAATGGGACACTGGGTCTCTTGAGAACCAAATTCCTCAGCTGTTAACAGTGAAAATTGTGCCTGCAAAACGTAACTAAGCCAACAGGATAATTTTCAAAAGGAAAACTATTTTCATTAGTTATGTAAATGTTATCGAGTTACATTTAACAGCTGAAACAACAGCAGTGAGAGACTTATGAGCACTAACAGTGTGATGACAAGAAACTAAAAGCCTGTGTCACCAACAATATTTTTAACAGCTGCTTCTGAATGCCCTGGACACTCTGGAGATGCAATTTCACAGAATCCAAGACCCATGGAATCATTTAGATGGGAAGGGACCTTAATGTTACAACCCACACCTTCCACTAGCCCAGGCTGCTCAGAGCTCCACTGATTATTTGAAGTTATAGGAGGAGAACAGAATGCAATAAAAGAAGGAGCAGAGAACACCAGAAAATGACAGAAAAAACCCAGAAAATCCCCTCCTCTCTAAGGAATTTTAAGCAATAAAGCCCAGCACCATACCTGGTAGGAGTCCATGCAGACAGGGCTCGAGGCCAGCTCCTCATCCACTGCGTGCAGCTTCTCCATGAAGGTGCTGTCTTTGCTTTGCTTGGGTTTGGGAGGTGGTGGGGGTCCCATGGGAACCACTTCAGCACTAATGTGTCTCACAACAGGTGTTGTGACCTTCTCCATCTAATTAAAAAGGCCTTTGTGTTAAAAGGTTTTATTCAGAACAGAATTTTCCATGGACAGAGTAAATCTCTTTTCCTGCTCGACCAGAAATGGGAGAAATGCTTCACAGAAGGACAGGGATTTTTCTTATTGCACTCACTTTGGTTTTCAGAAAACACAAAGAAATATGAAGATTTGCTGGGAAGGAGACATTTGAGTATCAGTCTCCTGATAAACCTGAACACCAATTATTGTGGCAGAATCCTCCCAGAAACAAACTCATGGTGAGTGGAATGTGGAAATATCAGTATAATATTGCTGGTTTTGATCCCAGTGTCAGTTCCCAGGGTCTTGCTGATCCTTGGCCTGTATCACACTGCACCCACCACTCCCTCTGACTGTGCACAGTCAAACAAACACCTTTATGCTTTTACCAAACACATTTTCTGCTCCTAAGCCAAGCACAGGAAGCCTCTCTCCTGCAGTCCCCAGAAATGATCAGAAAAATAATCATTATCTAAGGACTCAACAACTACTTCCATTCCCAGAGTTTTATTTTACACTCAGCCCTTCCTGCAAGGAAATGTGGCAGTGAGACCCTAAAGCCACCTGGCAGCTGGAATGTCCCCACAGCTTTAGGAATTGATACCTTTTATTGGGTTTGGACTAATAAATTAGGAAAAATGACTGTTTCCTCCAGCTTTACCTCACAGAGTGTCCCTCCCTCCTCATCAGAGGAGCGCCTTGTCCTGGACCTCTTGGCTCCACGAGGAGAAGAAGCCGTGCTCTCCACATCGCTCTCCAGCAAGCTCTGAGGGCAAGAGATGCAGAATGCTCTCAAACCACCATGCCACAATCAATAACTGCTCCAAATAACACTTCAAAGACTCTCTTTCAGCCAAATGAATAGTAGAGCATTGAGGAATGATTACTGGAAAGTCCAGGATGACTTACAAGTGCCCATGTGTTAAAACAGAGTGTTCTCCTGCCTCAGACACACAGCTCTGTGCTGAGCACCCAGACCTTTGCACAAGCTGCATTTACCTCTTCTGCAGTCTCATCCTCATCTTCATCATCAGGCTGGTATTCTTCATCAGAGGAATCATCTTCCTCCAGAGGAATGTCCACGAACTGAGGTGGCTGCACACAAAAGAGGGTGAGCACTGTTAACAGGCAGGAGGAGGAGCTGCACTCTAAGGGAGCAAATATTTCACACTGAGGAAACCCTGCAGCTCAGAAAGGAAATCCTGAAGAAACCAAAGAAACAAATTGCTAAAAGATTGGCAGAGGAAAGCAAGTGGTTTGAGAAGGTGCAAGAACAAGCAGAAATCATTTAGTATTTATGATGGAAACTGCACGAGCAGACACCAGCTCAGAGATGGTTTTGGGACACGGGTCTGCTCCAGCCCTCCCAAAGATCTCTGCCTCAGCAGGAAGCCTCCAGTATGGTCTCCCCTTTCCCAGCAATAATTCACTCACCTTCATCTCATTTGCCTTCTTAATTGGAGAAATGTTCCATGTTGGGATCACCTAGGGACAGCAGAGACACTTGGGCTGTGTCACACAGGCAGGGACAATGTCATCAGCCTAAGGAGCACCTGAGCTTGTCACCTTCATCTCCACAGTGACCAAGCAACAACAGAGCTCAAACAAAGCCTTCAAATCTCCCATGGCATCTCCAGGAAACAACTTCAGGACAATGGACACTGGGAATTCACTGCCCTTCCCGACCCTCACCTGGCTCTGTGCTGCACAGTTCAAATGAATCCTTTTTTTTAAAACACTGTTTTAACTGATTCTTTTCATTTCAAGACTTAAACCACATTTATGCTTCTCTTAGAGGGTCACACAAGCAAAGCCATTCACAGAACAACAGAACAGGCTGAGCTGGAATGAGTCCAACCCCTGGTCCTGCACAGACACCCCAACAGCCACACCCTGGGCATCCCTGGGAGTGTTGTCCAAATTTTCCTGGAGCTCTGGCAGCCTCAGGGCTGTGACCATTCCCTGGGGAGCCTGGGCAGTGCCAGCACCTCTGGGGGAAGAACCTTTCCCTGACACCCAACCTGAACCTCCCTGAAACAGCTCCAGCCACTCCCTGGGTCCTGTCACCATCACAAAGAGCAGAAGTTGGAGCTGCCCCTTGGGCAAGGGGAAGGTGCAACAGGAAAAGCAGATTTTTACTTACTCCTCCTTTCTCCACAACTTCCTTCAGTTTGGAACGAGTCATTTTGGGCTCCTGAGAGTTTAAAACAAGACAACAGCAACAAATTCAGTCCTTTTATTAACAACAGACTCTTTACTATGAAGCTCTCCTCTTTTTTTAGGTTAATTACCTTTAAATTCAGTACCTTTAAATTAATTACATTCCAGACATCACCACAGTAACCTCAAAAATAAGTCCTCATATTTCTGTTTCATAATTTACACTCTTCATCCAGGTGGCAAATCTGATAATGAAACCTAATTATTGTAACAGGTTTATATTCTTATTTGGTCCACCTCTTCTCCCCACATCCCATTATGGCCCAGGAAGGCAAAGTGGAGAAGGCCTCGTGCATTTGGAACAACTGATAAAACAAAGTGAGCAAGGCTATTACTTACAAATAAAGGAATATCTTCTGTCTCACTGATGGCTGCTTTCATCATGGCCACCACGTGTTCATTTGTGATTACTTCCTAAAGGAACACACAAAACCAGGATGTTTATTAAAGAAAAACAGACAATATAACATATAACAATAATAAACTACCTGGAAATATGATGGGGGAATGCTCAAGTGTGCTACAGGCTTTGTAATGACACAGCAGCAAAAATGATTGTTCAGAAATCAGATAGTAAAATTTAAAGCAGTGATTATAACATTTGCACTACATTCTCTGTGAATGCTCCCCAGGAAAAAAATCCCAGCAGAGAGAAAGAAAACAGTCAAAACAGAAGCCCACACCAGTTTCCCTGATATCAGTAATCAGTCATGTCATGTAATCAGTAAAATGTGCTGATCCCAGTCACAAGAGAAATGCTGCTGTGCAGCTGCAACAGAAAACCTAAATCTTGATTAAACTTCAACCTTTAAGCACTCACAGGCTCCCAAAGCAAGGGTGCAAATCTCTGGAGAAAGTGTGGGATAATATCCAGTCTCTGAAACATTGTGCTACTGCATTCCAGCAAAGGCTGCAGGCATTTGGGACACACAGGGGAAGGCAGGAGAGACACAACATCTCAGCCTGCATTTTCTGAGTGCCTCCACAAGGCTCCAGGGGAGGCAGGTGACTGTGAGGAAACTCCCACATGATAGAGAAATGCATTAATTTGGGGCACTTGCACAGAATCCAGCGGTGAATCTGCCTCAAAGAACCGTGGCAGTCCCCATGTTTGCCACAGGGATGGCAAAAAGGGAAAATATCTGAGATTACCTGGATTTGAACAATTCTTGGCTGCAGGGAAAACAAAAAGTACAATTTTTGATCCTGTGGGGAAATAAATACTATTGCTCTCCAGATCATGCTTTGGGATGAACTGAAAAGACTCAACTGAGGTTTGGAGTTAAGAGATTCACTCCAAAGCTGTGACAGCACAAATATTCTTCTGAAATTCTCCTCTCTGGGAGTTGTGTGATGGACATTAACTAGAAGTGATGCATTTTTGTCAGTACCACTAGAATTCCACCACAATTTTAGGATGGAACAGCTCATTCAAAAGAGGAAACAGCTCACAGCCTACACCTGCCCACGTGGGCCCAGAAGGATCATTTTACTTCAGTTATTCCTGCTGTAACTGCTCAGGAAAAACAACCAGCCCCAGGTGCCAGTGTAAGCACAGGGAAGTTGTGATGCCTTAAGTTTTAGCTTTCTTATTTTCCAGATTCTGTATTGCATTACTGAAAAGTGTTATAAAGTGTTAGCAAGTTCTCTTCACAGTTCAGTCAGACAAAAAAATCCTTTTCCAGCCTGAGAACCAAGGACACCATCACAGCTTCAGGCCCAAAAAATGGATAAACAGAGGTGAATTGAGGAGAGCAATCTGGGAGGATGGGATTTCACCACCTGAAGCTGTAATTGGACAATTGACCCCGATATGGAAATGGACCAAAACTTTAAAAAGTGTGAAAATTCATAACCCAGGGTCCATCTTGGGTAGAGCCTTGGCCAGGCTCTTGTACTGCCCAAGGTGCATTCTTTGCAGGCTTTTTAATGAATACCTACTTTATTCCCTTAACACTGGCTAGCCTCTGTTCTAGGTCTTTGAAGGCCTCTCTAATAAATCCCAACTTTATTCCCTTAACACTGGCTAGCCTCTGTTCTAGCTCAGCCTCTCAAGGCATCAACACCCGCTGGAAAATCCAGGTGAGTGGCACGGACACCACATGATCCCATCTTCACAGATTTATTCACAGGATCCCCTCTTTACAGATTTATTAGCAGAGATCAGGACATCAAGAACCAGGAATCCAGGAGCCCCCAGTGCTGCCTGGCAGCCCAGTCCCCCACACTCACGTGCAGGATGTTCCTCACGTTGACCACAGTCAGGTTGTGCTGTTTGGCTCCATCCTCCAGGGTACGATCCAGGGACTCGTCCAGTTTGATATCACAGGACAAGGAGCCCTCTTCTTCCAGGCCTTTCCCTTCTCTTTTCCTTTTGGTCGCCTTCCTCCTCCTCTTCCTCCTCTCGACGTCCTCCCCATCCTGCTCCTCTGAAAATCGGCAGAAACGGAATCTGAAACCTCGGCTGTTTCACATCCAGCACATTGTGGGAGGATGAGTTTGAAAATAAACACAAACTAGAATTCTGCAGCTACTGAAACAGCAGAACTTCCATCAGCTGATGCACCCAAACACAAACAGCCATGAGAAACAGAAAGTCTTTAGAATGATGGATTCAAGTTCTGCAGGACATGAAGCTCATGCAGCTGCCACCTCCTCCAGAATGATTTACAGAATGGCCTCAGCAACCTTTTAACACTTTTAACAACATTGCAAGACTCCAGGTACCACACAGCAAGAACAGGTTACAGTTTCCAGGACTTAAAAAGCCTTTTCCTGCTTTGCTGACTCAGAGAGAGAAAAGAAACATCATTTTCCCTTAAGCAGAGCAGCGATCTTTAGCAGCCAAAAACTGCAGAGATCAACTCCAGCAAGTTCCACTGGGACACCTGTACTTTACTGAGACACTGAATTATGGAGCACAAGATGAAATCTTTAAAAAAAAACCCTGCACCTACACAGCCCCCACCATCTTCACAATCCCAGAATCTGCTGCATCAGTCACAACATTTATCCCGTGGAATAAACAGCCCCAAATCCAAGTTTTCTCCACCACTCTGCTGGGACCACTCACCAGCTCTGGTGTTCTTCGGTGGCTTCATCATGGTGGGATTTCTGGCAGCCACCTGCAGGGAGCTTCTCCCTGGAGACTCTGGCACTGCACCAGGGCTTTCACTCGGATATGGATCCCGCTGGGAATTCACTTCCACCTCTGTGTACAGCTTAGGGATTTTCCCTGGAAACAGAACACCCAGCTGTAGCCAGGCACACCACAGGGACACACAGAGCAAAGATAACACACCAGTGTGTGCTACACTGAACCCTAACAAATTCATTTTCCATTGAATTTCCCATCCAAACACATCAAACCGAATGAATTCAGCCAGGGCACAGGGCAGCAGCAGCTCCATCCAGCTGGGAACAGAAATCCCATTCCAGCGATTTCAGCCTCGCTCCCTCACTATCAGCTGGGCACAGCCACGCTCAAACCCACCCCTGTCACAACTTCCAGAAAGTGGTCATTTGTTCAAAACAAATTGAACTGGATTGTAGTCCCTGTTGTACAAATGGAACTGCCAAGGGAGGGACGAGCAGACCTCACAGCCCATCAGTGCCATGGCAGGGACACCTTCCACTGCCCCACCTGCCCCTGGACACTTCCAGGGATGAGAAAACGTCGGAAAAGACCTCATATTCACTCTAACCTAAACACTTCCAAGGGGAAAAAATACCAAAACAAAATAAACATCACAAAACCCCAGGGCCCAAAGCCGCCGCCCCTCCCGGTACCTTCCGCCGCCGCCGGACTGCCGGGGCCCGCGGGGAGCTCCTGCCCGGGGCCCGGGGCCGCTCTCCCGGGGGGTTTCCTCCCGCCCTTCGGTGAGGCCTCCCCGGGCCCCCTCCCCGCGGGCCTGGCCGAGCCGCCGCCATCGGCAGCTCCGGTGGCGGCGGAGCCTCCGGGCAGCTCCGCGTCCTCCCCGCGCTCCCTCGGGCTCGGCGGCCCCGCC
>NC_031793.1:0-6905 GCF_001522545.3 Parus major | reverse complement strand
CCGCTCGGGCTCGGGATGGGTTTTGGTGCAGCCCCGGGGTGAGCGGGGCGGGGGCTCCGGGGGTTCCTCCAGCGCTGAGCACCCAAAGCGCTGCCCCCGCCTGTCCTGCAGCACCCAGCGACCTTCCCTGGGCACGGCGCGGGTGCTGCGCTTCCTCTGAACCCCGAAATGCTCGGGGATAGAAATTCCTGCATCCAGCACCGTTTATCTCATGGAAAACGCTTCCCTCTCACCTTGTGTTTCCTGGGATCCGAGAGCCACGTGCTGTCACCATTTAACCATTGACCACCATTGGGTATCCTTAGCAAACATCGCGTTTAAAAGGATGTTTTCAGTAATTTTTGGTCAAATTGAAGCGTCACATCGGAACAAAGACCTCTGCCACAAAGTTTGGATTTAAAAAAAGCAGAGTTCTGCTGTGTTGGAGGGAGGTGTGAGGCTGTGCCACCACTTCAGGTGGACCTTGGGCGTGGGGAGTGCTCTGAAAGGTGCAAAAGCTCCGCTAAAATTTGGTTTAGGCAGCTTTAGATCAGCGTAGGGAATTATGGAGACAGGACTAATGGATGGATGGAATGATTATATAAATAGGAGCCCTCAGCCAGGACGAGGGGGATTGGGAATAACTGAGGCACCAACAGGGACTGGATGAGACGAGACACAGCAAACCTCAAGCCACATCACGAGGCTGAGGAGCTCTTTGCCACAGAACATCATGGGAGTCAAATACAAGACTTGAAATAATATTTAAAATAATATTTAGAGTTGAAATATTTTTTAGAGTTACGATCATTCAGTGAGAGAAAAGATTTATTTGGTGCTTTCTGGTGTCGCTGTTGGGTGCTGCTTCTGAAATTGTCCCATCAGAGCTGCAGGAAATGAAGCTCCAAGAGCTGATCCTGTGAGGACACAATAGAAACAAAACACCAAGAAATAAGAATAAAAACGAGAATGGAGTTTCAGCATTTTTCTTACATATCCACCAAAGCCTTTTAAGCTGAGTTGTCTCCAAATGAGCTGTTAAAGACCATTTGCCTCATATCAAACATTAAATAACAAACCGAAGTTGGGTTTTTTGGGTGGTGTTTTGTCAATATTGTGAATTCTTCTTGCTTTAGTTAATTCAAGGCTCTGCAGTGAGACCTGGGACAGTTTTCTCTGTGGAATCAGTCACGACAGCTGCAGGTCACAAAGGCTTCTGTCTAACTAAAAGTGGTTTTTCCAGTTTTGGGAGCTGGTAAAATAATCTTCTCTGAGTCTGTCAGGTGCTCAGTTTGCAGCCTCAGTAAATGGTGATGTGGGAAGAATAGAAAAAACCCAAAGTCGTGGTGCTCTCTGTAGCTTCAAGGATGAGGTTAGAAGAGTATTTCCTCCTGTTTGTGCTACAGAATGAAGAGGAAAATGAGACAAGTTTATCCTTTTTTTGAGCCAGCTGTCTCATTTGGGTACAGCCACGATTGTCATACAAGGGTTTTTGGTAAAGGAGCGGTTTGTACAATTTGTGACAGAAAGAGACATAGGCTTAGAGGGCTTTTTGTTTCTTTACTGACTTCCAAAAAGAAATTAAAATAAAATTGCTTTAAAACCAAGAATACAAAAATAAGTTACATGAAGAGCCTGGCTCTACCTTCCTAAAACCTCCCACTGAGAAACTGAACACAGCAAAAAATCCCCTCCTTCTCCTCCCCTTTTAGGAGTGAACAACCCCAGCTCTTTTTGCAGCTCCTTCTCTTCCATCCTCATCCTCCCCAGTCCTCTCAGAATCGCTGGGGGATGTCAGTGCCGTGTCCTGGGGAGCTCAGCACCACTGGTTTCATTCTGTGCCTTCTCCAAAGTCATCCATTAGCAAATAAGCAGATAAAAATAAACATTTTTATGTATTTTTATTTTTTTTTTAATTTATTCTGCCTTGCCATTACTGATTAACACAGTTGGCATAAAATCTAGAAAATATCAGATAATCCCTAAATCCAAGCCCAGGATTTTCTGTCTGTTGGTCTGGACACTGGATTTCCATGGGAGATTTCACGTTTAGCCTCAACCACAAGGACCAGGGCAAAACAACCATTTCAGGGCAAAGGGATATTTTAAAAATTGATAAGGAAGGCTATCTCAGATCCAGCATTATGGCCATATTTATTACTCCCTTCCTGTTGTGAAAACACAATTGTGTAACGTTCCTGAACAGGGCATTAAAAAAATAAAAGAAAATGCTTCCTGCACATCAAGAGCCCGCGTTCCTATGGAGATGCTGGTGATGCAGGAGCTGGGTTTGGCAAGATAAGGCAATCAACAGTTTGAGATCCTCAGCTCATGGAACACAGGTCAGGCGTGCCTTAGGAGTGTGAGAAATGAATTTAGCAACAGAAGCCATGTCTGGGGAAGCTGTGAGAGGCGGATCCCAGGATTGAGAGCACGACAGGACTGTGTAGATGTGCAGCCAGGTGTGCTGGGGCCCCAGCTCGCTGCTCACTGCCTTGTCTTCCCACAGATGTGTCTCCCGTGGTGGCAGGACTCATTGGAGCCACTGTCCTGGTGGTTTCTGTCTCAGTCACAGTCTTTGTGTGGACATGCTGTCACCAGCAAGCAGAAAAGAAGCACAAAACTCCCCCATACAAATTCATTCACATGCTGAAAGGCATCAGCATCTACCCGGAGACCTTGAGCAACAAGAAGAAAATCAACCGGATCCGGAGAGACAAGGGCGGCGCCGCCAAGGAGGGGGGCAGGGGGAACCTCCTGCTGGATGCTGCTGAATCAGGGTTGATGGGACCCAACAAGGCTCCAGAAGGACCCCCCAACATCGACCAGCTCCCCATCAAAGCTGATTACGGAGATGAACTCAGCCCAGATCAAAGCCTCACTCCAGGAGGGAGTAAAACCTCCTCTCCCTCTTCCCCGGGCGACGACGTCATGCTGGGAGACCTGACTTTCTCAGTGGACTACAACTTCCCCAAAAAGGCTCTGGTGGTCACCATCCAGGAGGCTCACGGGCTGCCCGTGATGGACGAGCACACCCAGAGCTCCGACCCCTACATCAAGATGACAATTCTGCCCGACAAGAGGCACCGCGTCAAGACCCGCGTGCTCCGCAAGACCCTGGAGCCGGTGTTCGACGAGACCTTCACCTTCTACGGGATCCCCTACAGCCAGCTCCAGGACCTGGTGCTGCACTTCCTCGTGCTGAGCTTCGACCGCTTCTCCAGGGATGATGTGATTGGGGAGGTGATGGTGCCCCTTGCAGGGGTGGATCCGAGCACTGGCAAGGTCCAGCTGACCAGGGAGATCCTCAAAAGGAACATACAAGTAAGTCACTTCTGTGCAGGTTTGCCTTGTGTTTGATCCCAGAGTTTTTGATCCGTGGTTTAACAAGCAGACCCTCAGCTCTGAAGCCTGATTTTTCCCCAGATGTGTGTTTTTGGTGTGATGTGGTTGTGGTTTTAGTTGGGTGCTTCTCTGCTGTGTGGTGATGGCGATTGGAGAAGGTTTTGTCACTCCTGAGGCACAGGAATGATGAATGTTATGATGGATGAATGTTATGATGGCAAATTCCCATCTCCAAATAAAAGCTGATGTGGTAACAGGACATTCATCTGCAAACCTGACTGAGAGAGGGAGATTTCTCTGATCTGACCACTTTAGACCCCTCTACTTGGAATTATTTACAGCTGAATTGTGGCTGTAAAATGTGTCAGCAGAGCCTGACCGGATTCCCCTTGTCCTGGAGCAGAAATCAGCTCCCAGGAATCCCACCTGAGATTGGGAACAAAATGCAGACATCTAAAATTTGGTGTAAATGAATCCCAGTGAAAGGAATCCCACTCTCAGTGCCTGGTGCTGTAAACAAAGGGATGAGCACTCTGGAGCAGATGTTTGTGTGCTCAAGAAGAGGAGGAGGAGGAGGAGGAGGAGGTACTTCTGATTTTAATCTTCTTGCTCAGTTGATTGCAGGTCCAAAAGCAAAAGATATTTGGGCTCACTTATTGCTGCAACATCTTGAAAATCATTGCTGGGCTCTGTAAAATCCTTCCTTATGTCCTTAAATGGAATTATTTAACTTGAAATGTTTCTACTTTATGGGGTGTTTAGCTTTTTTTATTATTATTAATATTATTTATTGGAGATTCTATGTCAATGACCACAACAAAACAAGAGTTCTGGTAATTACTTTGGTATTCTTCAGTTCTAGGAGTGTTTTACATTATGATAAAACAAGTGGTTGGTTCAGGGTTTTTATTATTTTTTTTTTCAGTGCAATGACTGGATCTATTAGAAGTAATAGATTAAAAATAGAGGGGAAAAATAGATTCAAAAAAATTAATCAAAGATGCAAATTATTTAACACTTGGTAGTAATCAAAAATTTATTTAGCTTGGTGCCAGATGTGCATGATTGAAAAATCTGCATCATTCCAGAGAGCCAAACTGAACAAAGTCTGTCAGGAGGTTTCAAAATGTGGGATACAGAAGTGCATTTCACACTCAGTAATGAGCCAGTGACCCAAGGCAGGCCTCCATCCCATCCCAGTGAACATTCCCAGGAGTTTCTATCTGACAATCACAAACTGAAAATTACTTTGAAGCAGAATCCCAGAGTGATTTGGGTTGGAAGGGACCTTAAAGATCAACTCACTCCAACCCCATGCCATGGGCAGGGACACCTTAAGACCAGAAGAACCCCCAAAACTCTTAATAACATCCTCACCCCCCAAAAAAAAACCTCTCCTTGGCTGTTGTGTTCTGTATCCAAGGAGCCAAAGTTCCAAACATTTCCCTTCCAGGCCCAGGAACTTGCTCATATATTTATTCTCCTCCCAAAATTGGACTTCCATGGTCCTTGTGAGTCCCTTCCAACACAGGAGAGTGATTCCATGCATTTAAAAAACTTGTGTTAAACACACAGAAAGCACTCAAATAAAAAAGAAACCAATGAAAATGAGAATTTTCCAGGCTGAAATTCACACTCTGCATTTTCCCCTCTAAGAGGAGCAAGGACAGAACTTCAGCTCAGAGCACAGAATGAGGCATTTGTGCTTCACTGTTCTGAAAGGAGAAAAATCCCTTCCTTGGAGCCTCACTGACCCTCTGCCACATCCCAGTCCCTGCTGGGGCAGGGGGAGGTTTGGGAGAATTTGGGAGAATTTGGGAGAGATCCCAAAGTTCCAGCAGCTCTGTGACTGCCAGCACAAGAGTTCCCAGCCCTGGCTAGTGCTGTTCACCTTGACAGCAAATAAACTCCATCTCAATTAGTGCCAGCTCAGTGGAAGTTAACACACACCATCTGGAAACCAAAACTAATTATCTTAATGTTATGTTAATGCAATGTTACTCTTTGAAAGAATGCCCAGCAGGATTTACTGAGATCTGAGATAAAACCTGCCCTGCTTTTATCTTCCTTTAATCTTCATCCTGTAGTTTTGCAGGCTGAACTGATGCTGAGACTGTCAGGACACTCCTGAAGAGCCTGAGCTCTTCAGCTGCTGAAACTCCACAAAAAATCAGTGGGATTTGAGCTCCTAAAGCCCTCAGAGCCCCAAAGGCAGCTTTGGCCTCTCCCAGAAGGTCCCAGCAGGTTTCCTCTCCTGGAAATGCAGAGTTCCAGGCTGTGGGGATGCTCAGAGCTGTGGGGTGAGCACGGGGTGGTTTCCCTGCTCCAGCTGAGGCACCCAGAACAACCTGGGGCTCATTTCCTTTAGGCATTTACTACAAGGAAAGGAAATTTCTGGTGTCCCTGTGTCTAAGATCACCTTGCCTGACCAGCTGTGTGTGTTTCACCCTGCCAGAAGTGCATCAGCAGAGGGGAGCTGCAGGTGTCCCTGTCCTACCAGCCCGTGGCACAGAGGATGACCGTGGTGGTGCTGAAAGCCAGGCATTTGCCAAAGATGGACATCACTGGCCTCTCAGGTAGAAGCTATTTTCTCCAGCTCTGAGTGGGTGGGAAAAAGATAAATCCCCAAGTTCACTTGCAGGGCTTTTCCCTTGTTTTTAGCTGAAGATTTTCAGTGTTTACACGTTTTTCCTCAAATTCTTCTCAAGGGTGATGGGCTGCTCTGAGTGCTCCGTGGTTCAGCTGGGGGTGGTTGTGCAGAACAGCACAAATCCTGATCTGGGAGCCCTGGGTCGTGCAGGCAGGGTTTGGTGAAGGCAGCAGCTCTCTGTGCTGGCTCCAGAACAGCCTGGATCCGTGGGATGTGTGGGATTTCTGGGATGTGTGGGATTTCTGGGATCTGTGGGATTTCTGGGATCTGTGGGATCAGTGGGATGTGTGGGATTTCTGGGATTTCTGGGATCTGTGAGATCTGTGGGATGTGTAGGATTTGTGGGATCTGTGGGATCTGTGGGATTTCTGGGATCCGTGGGATCAGTGGGATCAGTGGGATCTGGGGGATGTCTGGAATCTGTGGGATGTGTGGGATTTCTGGGATCTGTGGGATCCATGGGCTGAGGCCAATGGTGTGAGGAAAACTGGGAATGGCCCTGGCTGCCAGGGGCTGGACACAAGCCCAGGTGTGCCCAGGTGTGCCCAGGTGTGCCCAGATGTACCCAGGCATGCCCAGATGTGCCCAGACGTGCCCAGATGTGCCCAGGTGTGCCCAGATGTGCCCAGATGTGCCCAGGTGTGCCCAGGTGTGCCCAGGTGTGCCCAGGTGTGCACAATGGCACCTGTCCTGGACCAGCCCCAGCGTGGGCACAGGAGCAGGGCACTGCCCATCCCCTGGCTCTGCTGAGGAGCCTCAAATCCTGGGGTCTGTTTTGGGCTCCTCGTTTCAAGAAAGAGATTGAGGGGCCGGAGAATTCCTGAGGAGCTGGGAAGGGGCTGGAGAATTCCTGAGGAGCTGGGAAGGGGCTGGAGAATTCCTGAGGAGCTGGGAAGGGGCTGGAGAATTCCTGAGGAGCTGGGAAGGGGCT
>NC_031792.1:6804652-6808513 GCF_001522545.3 Parus major | reverse complement strand
CCAGTTAAAGGTCTCTCTGACATTACTGCAGTGACAACTCTAATTGATGCCTCTCGGTGACACCATAGTGGTGACAGACCCATTACTCCCCTCTCTGTGACATCACATCAGAGACAGGCCCAAATTACACTGCTCTTTGACATCACAGCAGCGACAGGTCCGATTTATACCTCTCTGTGACAACACAGTAGTGGCTGCTTCAGTTTTCCCCTCTCTGTGACATCACAGTCATGAAGGCATCAAATTCATTCCTTTTGTAACACCGCAGCAGTGACAGGCCCAGTTTTCCCCTGTCTGTGGCATCACAGCAGTGAGAGGCCCAATTTATGCCTCTCTGTGACACCAGAGCAGTGGCAGCGTCATTTTTTCCCCTCTCTGTGACATCACTCCAATGAGGGACCCAGTTAAAAATCTCTCTGACATTACTGCAGTGACAAATCTAATTTACGCCCATCTGTCACACCAGAACAGTGGTTACAGAGGCATTATTCCCGTATCTGTGACATCACAGTCATGACAGCCTCCAATTCATCCCCTTTGGAACACTGCAGCCGTGACAAGCGCCAGATTCCCCTCTCTCAGACATCACAGAAGTGACAGGCCCAATCTACTCCTCTCTGTGACACCAGAGCAGTGAAAGGCCCAGTTTCCACCCATAATGTCATCACAGTGCTGACAGATGAAATTTCACCCTTTCTGTGACACCCCAGCTGGAACAAGCCCAATTTACACCTATCTGGAACACTACAGCGGTGACAGTGCCAGTTTTCTCCTCTCCGTGACATAACATCAAAAACAAGTCTGAATTCATCCCCTCTGACAGGCCACAGCAGTGACAGCTTCAGTTTTCTTCTCTCTGTGACATCACAGCCATGAGAGGCTTAATTTATGCCTCTCTGTGACAGCAGTGCAGTGGCAGTCTCAGGTTTTTCCTCTCTGTGACATCACACCCATGAGGGAGCCGCTTTCCCCTCTCCGTGACATCACACGGAGTCACAGATCTAGTTACAACTCTAATTTACGCCTCTCCGTGACACCACAGTAGTCACAGATCCATTATGCCTCTCTCTGTGACATCACATTAGAGACAGGCCCAATATTCGCCTTCCTGTGACATCACAGCAGTGACAACTCTAATTTACGCCCATCTGTCACACCACAGCGGTGGCTACCTCAGTTTTCCCCTCTCTGTGACATCACAGTCATGACAGCCTCAAATTCATCCTCTTTGTAACACCGCAGCAGTGACAGCCCCAGATTCCCCTCTCTGAGACATCACAGAAGTGACAGGCCCAATCTACGCCTCTCTGTGACACAGGAGCTGTAGTAGCCTCAGTATTCCACTCTCTGTGACATCACACCAATGAGGGACCCAGTTTCCCCTCTATATATATTTATTGTCTATTATAAAGATATAAATATAGGGACATACATATATATAAGTAAAAACAAATAAATACAAGTAATCTAAAACTAGTCAAGTAGATTAATATTCAATATGAAAAATATATGGATAGACGTTAATATATTTTAATATCTATTATGCATTATATCTATGTGTATAAATCTAGAATATCAATACGATGGAAATTCATGTTAAAAATATTTAAATGAAGGGTATTTTTGTTTTTTATTTGGTTACAGGCAGGGCTTTTAAATTAATAATATAGAAATGAAAATATAGAAATCTATTATAAAGAATGACCTCTCAAATAAAGCAATGTAGCTCAGGTACCATATTTGAGTATGGTTTGTCCTGTAAAAGCAGACATGAAATCCACATGGCACCATAAAACACATTTCTCAGGTGTGGCACATGAAATATTGGCCCAGTGGTTCTGCCTGATGTCCAAATAGAAATTTCCTCACTGCTGCTTGGGCCCAGGGCCTCTTCTCTTTTTACCATGCTCCTCTGAGAAGCATCTCTCCCTTCTCTGTTTCTTTGCTGACAAGAGGGGAGAAATTGGGATTGCCTTTGTTCTTTTGCCTTTTCATTAAAAGGCCGCTTGTGGCTGTGTGCAGTGGCAACTGCATCACAGAATCTTAGAGGTGATTATTCACAGGTTAAGGAAATAATTCCTTTTTTTGTCACTGCTGCACTGAATTTCATAGGCGTGTGTGTGGCTCAATGCCTAAGATATTTAAAGCAGGTTTTATTCTTACAGGTGTTTTGCACACTAAAGTGTTTGCCCAGGTTTTGTTTCCAAAAGTGAGGTATAGCGCTGGGTGTTTAATTTGGTATGTTACTTGTTCTGTTGTGTAAATAACTGCAGTGTCCTCCCTGTGCCTGTGTATTTCAGGGGCAGGTGAGTGCTGGTTATAAAGGTGGTGATAATTAGGAATAAACTGTTTAAGCTTGGATAAAGGTTTAGAAATCATTGCTTAGATATTGCTGTGTAAAATGCTCCCTCGCGGTGGGAGACTTCTCCTGGGTCAAGCTGTTCAGGTATAAGCAATTTATTATAAGGGTAAAGAGAGGGGAGACCTGTGTCCACCACCAGCCTCGGCGTCCATGTGGTCCGGGGGCGGAGGGAGAGAGCAGGGAGAGCAGGAGAGGAGAGGCTGGAAAAGGGGAAGGAAGGAGTAAGAGCAACAGAGGGAGAGCAGGGGAAACCAGGGAGGCTTAGGAGAGACAGGAAAGACAAGAGAGGGATAAGAGGGGGAAAAACCAAGAGGGTAAGAGTAAGAGAAGGAAAGAGTGGAAGAGCTAAGAGAGGGGGAGAGGGGAGCTGAGAGAGGGGTAAAGGGGTAAGAGAGAAGAGCCAAGAGGTACGAGAGAGGTTAAGAGGTAAGAGAGAAAAGCTAAGAGAGAGGTTAAGAGAGAGAGGTTTAAGAGCGAAAAGCTAAGAGAGCGAAGTTCTTGTTACAATCCAATATATCTTTTTCTATAGTGAATATTCTAATTCCCAGTAACCAATCACTATGAGATACACCCACTAAAGATTTTACATACAGTGTTGCATTTGAGGCTATACAAGCTTTAAAAGTTCTTCCCTTGCTTCTTGGCCTTTGGGCTTTCTATCAGCAGAAGGACATTGTTTTATCACCAGGGATTCTCCTTCAGCTGGCTAGGCTATTGTTCCTTGGTCATATAGTAACCAGTACTCTGTATCTTATAATTCAAAGCAGACTTTAATTTCTACTTCTATTCTAGCCTCCGTATTTTCAGAATCTTCTGCCAAACAATCACATTCATAAGATTTCCCTGTTTCACCCTCCCCAACAGGCAGCGAGTTGTGCTTCGCTCTGATAATTCCATACTCAACCTGTTCCTCATTTCTTAAAGGTTCACTTCAGCCTTGTATCTGCAGGTCCCTAGGTTTGGTTTTTTAGGATGCCATTCCTGTAAGATTTTCCCCTCTGAAGACCTGAGTATGTCTAGTTTGACCTCCAGGATAATGAAGGGAGAGGAGCTCCCGTTGATTCAAGAGTGAAGCAAGGCCTCCATTCTTGGTCTCGGGCTGTTTCAGATGGGGAGGGATCAGTGTCCTGACTTCTCTCCCACAGAGGCAGGGTTCCTGGACGAGGTGACCCAGGACAGCTTCGTGCTGCGCCCGGGCTACGACTGCCCCTACCAGTTGGACCCTGCGGTGAGGAAGCCCAAGAGCATCCAGCTGTACCAGCGCCTCAGCCTCAAGAGCTGCATCTGGACCTTCGACGTTTATTACGACATGACCGAGTTAATTGATGTCTGTCGTGGTTTAAAACCAATAACTAAGAAAATTACTTATTTCTTGCTGTGAGATATGGATTAGAATAAGGGCAAAACAGGCATAAAACTTAAAAGGAATAAAGAAAGTTTATTGACAAACAACAAGAATAAGAACACCAGAATAAACTTCCAGAAAAACCTTTTCATCC
>NC_031792.1:6802337-6804102 GCF_001522545.3 Parus major | reverse complement strand
AAAGCATCTTCTTAATTCTCTACCTTTCTTGAAGTTTCTTTTCTTTCTTGTCACTGGTAGTTTATAAAGTCTCTTTTCATGTTGATCACTCTCCTTTTCTCTCTCTGGATAAAAAGGTTAATCCGCAAGTCTCATCTGGGTAATGAAAGAGTTAAAATCTTGCTCAGGCTGTTGTAGGTAGTTCTGTGGCTTCGGCTGGTGCAGGAACTGGAGCTGTCTGTGATGGAAAGTTTCTCATGGCTGCTCTGGAGAGTGTGGTCACCATCTCTGCTTGCTGCAGGCCCAGAGCCCCTCTCCTTCTTCACTCGGCAGTTTCTGGTGAATTCTATCACGGCAAAACCTGCAGCCAAGCCAGGAACCGGCCCGGCCCGGACAGGGCTCGGGGCAAGCCCCCCGCAGGCCCCATCTCCCAGCCGGGAGAGGCGGCAGGCCCAGCCCGGCCCCCGTCCGGCCGCATGGCCGGGCAGAGAGCGAGAGGCCGGAGCTCTGCTACCTTTCACCGCCAGGAAACAAAGAGAACTCAGAGAGCTCTGGTTTTATACTTTAAGGTAGGGTTCACAAGTTGATCCCACTTTTCAATGGCCTAAACTGCTGTCAATTCTCAGCAATGACCGATAATTGGTCAGGAGAAAAGACTCTAGGCAGTTCTCAGCAACTTCAACTTTCTTAAAGGTAAAGTAACTCCATGACAATGTCTGTGGGGGCTCTGTCACCGCTGACTTTGGTGACAAATGTCACTGTTGACTTCGGACAAATGAGCTGTCCAAGTTCCACTCGGTGAGCAGCATGTGAGGAGTTGATGGATTTACTCTCAAGGTGGATGCTCTCTACAAGGTATGTAGTACCCCGTGCTTTTGGTAGCCCAAAATGGACTTCTCTGCCCAGGACCTCCCAAACACTTGATGAATTGTAGACGCTGGGCCTTCAGAATTCACCTCTGATACAAGAAATGAAGATTAGGATGTTAGTCCCGTAATTTTTATTTTTTTTTTCCCTGAGGCAGTCATGAGAAAGCTCTTTAAAAACACATTATTCATGCTCCTGAACGAATTAATGCCATTGCAAAGGCTGGACACCTCACTGGGTGGTCCGTGCTCCCGAGGGGCTCCCCTTGAACACCGAGGTGGAGCTGCCCCGGGGCACCCTGAAGGGGCAGGCGGCCGCTGCTGCACCGTCAGGAACCTTCATCCACCCAGGGACTGAGGCGGCCTCTGCCAGGGCCAGGGCAGGAAAGTGAAGCAGGTGCTCTTGGAAGTCAAAGTCCACAGCAATTTGCATGACGGCACAGAAGTTTAATGGAGCACACGCATTGGGAAAAGCTTTTTATAAACTGTAAAATAAAGATAATCCAAAACTGAAAAGGCCCGCGGGTATTTTTTTAGTCTGCTGAGGAGGGGCAGCTGTCAATTCCCCCTGCTCCCGTCTTAGCGACTGCACCGCTGCCCTCCCACAATGCTGCTCCAGCTCTCCCGGGCTTAACTGGGCAGTGTGGGGAAGCCATCTGCCAAACCCTGGCATGTGGGACCGCTGAGCCAGCCGAGGAGCAGCCGGGTTCCTCTTCGTCCTCCAGAAGAGAGTAAAGCTAAAATAAAAAACCCGCTGTGATCAGGGTGTCCCTTCTTGCGCTGCCCCACCGGTCCCCCTCATTCCCCTGGGGCGCGGCGGGCCGGAGCCCCACGGAGCTGCTGCGCCGGGGAAGGGAAGGAGGGAGACGCGGGCGCCCGGCTCGGCTCGGGCCCCGCCGCGGCCTCGGGGCCGGCGGAGC
>NC_031792.1:6799669-6800327 GCF_001522545.3 Parus major | reverse complement strand
CAGGGGCCTGCGGGGGGGGTGGTGGGGGGAAATAGAAGGGTTTACGGCATTGCAGTACTTGCACCCCTCTATTACGCCTGGCACAGTTCTTAGGAGAACAAGGGTAACTGACCCGTGCTGGGAGGGGTTTTGGGGTGCCTGAACCCCAATATTAGCGGGGCTTGAATGCATTGAACCCCAATATCCAGTTCTGGAAGGGCTGGAAAAATAATTTCCGTACCTGCACCCCGATTCAGGGCCCTTAAGTGAAGCTCATTAGAGCTTCACCAGTCTCAAGATAGGCTTTGGGAGGGGCGTGGCTATGGTTGGGGGGGCGGGGCTTAGAAAAAGGGGTGGGGGCAGGGTCTGTCTCTCTCCTTGCCGGCCTCGGGAGCTGCTCTGGGAGGGGCGTGGCTATGGATGGGTGGGCGGGGCTCAGAGAAAGAGGCGGGGCCAGGGCTTGTCTGTCTCCTCACTGGCCTCAAGAGCTGATGGTGGCGTGGCTATGGGTGGATGGGCGGGGCTTACAAAAATGGGCGGAACCAAGTATTGTGTCTCACCTTGCAGATGCTGGGGAGCTTTGGTGGTCACCCCAGCTTCTTCTCCTTGCCCTGGCTCTGTGGCTTCTGGACGAGATTAGGGGTATCACTGGAGGGACCGAGGGTGCCCAGGTGTGCTG
>NC_031792.1:6792809-6797803 GCF_001522545.3 Parus major | reverse complement strand
GGGGGTGCCCAGGTGTGCTGAGGTGTGTCCCCAGTTGCGCCCAGGTGTGCCCAGGTGTGCTGAGGTGTGTCCCCAGGTGTGCCCAGGTGTGCCCAGGAATAGTTATGTATGCAATCTAGATGCTATAAGAACGGTTACGGTAATGCACCGCTATTAGGAGCATTACGGTAGGCAGCAGATCTGGGTTAAGCCCAAGGCGGGTATTGCAATAGACGCAGCTCTAAATACCTCTATTAGAGGCATTACGGTACTTGCACCCCTCTATTACTCCTGGTGCAGTTCTTAGGAGAACAATGGTAACTGACTCCTGCTTGGAGGTGTTCTGGGGTGTGTGAAGCCCAGTACTGGTGGGGCTCAATTGCATTGAACCCCAATATCCATTACTCGAATGGCTGGTAGGATCATTCCTGTAGCTGCACCACAGTCTGCTTGGGTGTGCTCAGCTGAGCCCATGTAGGCCCAGATGTGCTGAGATTTACCCAGGTGTGCCAAGGTGGTCCCAGGTGTTCCCAGGAGTGCCCAGGTGTGCATGGGTATGTCCAGGTGTACCCGGGAGTGACGATAGGAGCCCAGCTGTTCCCAGGTGCGCCCTGGGGTACCACGGTGTTCCCAGGTGTACCCAGGAGATCCCAGGTGTGCCCAGGAGCGCCCAGGTGTGCCCAACTGTGCCCAGATGTGCCCATGTGAGCCCAGATGTGCCCAGGTGTGCTTAGGTGTGCCCAGGTTGGTCCATGTAGGCCCAGATGAGCTGAGATTTAGCCAGTGGTGCCAATATGGTGCCAGGTGTGCCCAGGAGTGCCCAGGTGTGCATGGGTATACCCAAGCGTAGCTGGGAACATCCAGTGTATCCCAGCTGTGCCCAGGGGTACCACGGTGGTCCCAGGTGTGCCCAGGAGTTCCCAGGTGTGCCCAGGTGTGCTTGGGTGTGTCCAGGTGAGCCCATGTATGCCCAGGTGTGCTTAGGTGTGCCCAGGAGAGCCCAGGAGTGCCCAGGAGTGCCCAGGTGTGGCCAGGTGTAGCCAGATATTCTCCGGATGTGCCCAGGTGTGTGTTGGTGTACTCATGTGAGCACAGGTGTGCCTAAGTGTGCCCAGGTGTGCCCAGATGTGCCCATGTGAGCCCAGATGTGCCCAGATATGCCCAGGTGTGCTTAGGTATGCCCAGGTTGGTTCAGGTGTGCTTATCTTGGCCTAGATGTGCCCAGGAGAGGCCAGGAGTGCCCAGGTGTGGCCAGGTGCACCCAGATGATCCCCGGTTGTGCCCAGGTGTGCATACATATGCCCTGGTGTGCCCAGGTGATTCCAAGTGTGCCCAGATATGCCCAGATGTGCCCATGTGAGCCCAGATCTGCCCAGATATGCCCAGGTGTGCCACGGTGGTCTGAGGTGTGCCCAGGAGTTCCCAGGAATGCCTAGGTGTACCTTGGTATGGCCAGGTGAACCAGGTCACCTGGTGTGTTTAAGTGTGCCCAGATGTGCCCAGATGTGCCAATGTGAGCCCAGATGTACCCAGATAGGCCCAGGTGTGCCAAGGTGGTCCAAGGTGTTTCTAGGAGTTCCCAGGTATGCCCAGGTGTGCTTGGCTGTGCCCAGGCGGTCCCATGTGGGCCCAGGTGTGCTTAGGTGTGCCCAGGTAGCCCAGATATGCCCATGTGTCATGGGGTGGCTTTACCTTTAAGGTGGTTTTGGGAGCTAAGGAAGTTGAAGCTGCTGGTGGCTGATGGGAGCCCTTCTTCCTGACCAATTATCAGTCATTTCTAAGAATTGACAGCAGTTTTGACTATTAAAAAGTTAAGTCAACTTGTGAACACCCCCTTAAGATGTACAGTCAAAGCTCTCTTGTCCTCTTTGGTTTCCGGCTTCTGAGAAGGTAACACGGCTCTGTCTTGGCCTCCTCCTCCCCCGCTCCAGGCCAGACAAGGCTGCAGAGGACGAAGGGGCGGGGGGGGAGGAAAGGAAACTGAGCCAGCCAGCTTAGCTTAGTCTGTAGTTTCTGCTGCTGGACTGAAATCTGACACCATGAACTCTTGCAGCTTTTCTAAAGCTTTAATTCTTTTACTACCTGGATAAAATGTACAGATTACTCCTTTTTTCCCAGAGAGACAGAGAAAGAAAGAGACAATCAACATCATAAAACCACCAAAAACAGTGAGAAAAGAGTTAAGTTTTAGATGGGGAGAGAATAAGGAGATGCTTTATAAGCTGAAAATACCTTTCTGTTAAAGCTATGGAGATGGACAATAGTGGTTTGAAAAGACTCCTTTAATTCATGACAGAGTATATTGGGAGAAATTGAGTATTCAAAGTGTGGATTTTGAGCAAAAGAGAGAGAGTAATTGTGATACAGTGAGTTGCTGGAACAGAGTTGAGCGAAAATTTGAAGCCTTGGGGGCAATGAGAAAACTGTTTCCAGAGAAGCTCACAGAGACAGATGAAGAAGACTTCTGCCTTTGAATAACTCATCCTTAAAATGACATCCCTAGACTCATGGCCCATACACACCTCGGAGTGATGTGAAATGGGAGGAGTGAGCTCTGATGACAGGATTTCTGGGCAGCTGGCATCAGGGAAATAGAAAACTATAACAAAAATTAGTTTTTTGTGAGAAACTCCATAGATTAGCAGAAGAAGACTTCTGTTTCTCTACAAAGACTGATAAAAAGACTATAGTAGAAATTGGGACTGTTTTAACCACCAAAGTTCTAAAGTTTTTTGTCTCTATGTTGTCACATGTACAAAAGAATGGTCAAGTAGTGGGGGATAAAAGAGCATTCTGGAAGTTTATTCTGGTGTTTTTATTCTTGTAGTTTTGTTAATAAACTTTTTTTATTCCTTTTAAGTTTTAAGCCTGTTTTGCTTTTGTTCTAATCCATATCTCACAGCAAGAAATAAGTAATTTTTTTAGTTACAGCTTTAAAACCACGACGCCATGTGAGCCCAGATGTGCCCAGATATGCCCAGATGTGCCAAGGTGGTCTGATGTGTGCCTAGGAGTTCCCAGGAATGCCCAGGTGTGCTTTGCTGTGCCCAGGTGAGCGCATGTGTGCCCAGATGTGATGAGATTTGGCCAGGGGTGCCGAGATGTTGCCAGATGTTCCCCGGATGGGCCCAGGTGTGTGTTGACATGCCCAGATGTGCCCAGGTGTGCAAAAGTGTGCCCAGATGTGCCTATGTTAGCCCAGATGTGCCCAGATATACCCAGGTGTGCCAACGTGGTCTGAGGTGTGCCCAGGAATTGCCAACTATACCCAGGTGTGCTTGGCTGTGCCCAGGTGAGCCCATGTGGGCCCAGCTGTGCCCAGCTGTGCCCAGAGGTACCACGGTGGTCTGAGGTGTGCCCAGGAGTTCCCAGGTGTGGCCAGGTGTACCTAGATGTTCCTTGGATGCACCCAGGTGTGTATTGGTATGCCCAGGTGTGCCCATATGTGCCTAAGTGTGCCCAGATGTGCCCAGATGGGACAATGTGAGCCCAGATATGCCCAGGTGTGCCAACATATTCCCATATGTGCCCATGTGATCCCACATGTGCCCACATATGCCCAGGTATGCCAAGGTGGCCTGAGGTTTGGCCAGGAGTTGCCAGGTACACCCAGGTGTGCTTGGCTGTGCCCACATGAGCCCATGTAGGCCCAGATGAGCTGAGAGTTGGGCAGGGGTGCCAAGATGGTGCCAGGTGCACCCAGGAGTGCCCAGATGTGCATGGGTATGCCCAGGGGTACCTGGGAGTGCCCAGTGGAGCCCAGCTGTGCCCAGCTGTGACCAGGGGTACCACGGTGGTCCCAGGTGTGCCCAGGTGAGCCCAGGTGTGCCTATGTTTGCCCAGATGAGCCCAGAATAATCCAGGTGTGGCCAGGTGCACGCAGATGTTCCCCGGTTGTGCTCAGGTGTGTGTTGGTATGCCCAGGTGTGCCCAGATGTGCCCATGTGAGCCCAGATATGCCCAGGGGCGCCAAGGTGGTCTGAGGTATGCCCAAGAGTTCCCAGGTATGCCCAGGTCTTCTTGGCTGTGTCCAGGTGAGCCCATGTAAGCCCAGGTGTGCTTAGGTGTGCCCAGGTTGGCACAGGTGTGCCCATGATGGCCGGATGTCCCCAGGTGAGCCCAGGAGTGCCCAGGAGTGCCCACGTGTGGCCAGGTGTGGCCAGGTGTGCCCAAGTGTGCCCAGATGTGCCCAGATGTGCCCATGTGAGCCTGGCTGTGCACATATATGCCCATGTGTGCCAAGGTGGTCTGAGGTGTGCCCAGGAGTTCCCAGATATGCCCAGGTGTGCTTGGCTGTGCCCATGTGAGCTCATGTAAGCCCAGGTGTGGTTAGGTGTGCCCAGGTTGGCACAGGTGTGCCCATGACAACCCAGATGACCCCAGGAGAGCCTAGGAGTGCCCAGGAGTGTCCAGGTGTGCCCAGGTGTGCCCAGATATGCCCATGTGAGCTCAGATGTGCCCAGATAAGCCCAGGTGTGCCACGGTGGTCCTAGGTGTGCCCAGGAATTCCCAAGTGTGCCCAGGTGTGCTTGGCTCTGCCCAAATTGGCACAGGTGTGCCCATGATGACCCAGATGACCCCAGGAGAGCACAGGAGTTCCCAGGTGGGACCAGGAGTGCCCAGGTGTGTCCAAGTATGGCCCAATGTGCCCAGATATGCCCAAGTGTGCCATGATGGTCTGAGGTGTGCCCAGGAGTTCCCAGATATGCCCAGGTGTGCTTGGCTGTGGCCAGGTGAGCCCATGTGGGCACAGATGTGCCCAGATGTGCCCACGTGAGCCCATATGTGCCCAGATATGCCCAGCTGTGACAAGGTGGTTTGAGGTATCTCCAGAAGTTGCCAGATATGCCCAGGTGTGCTTGGCTGTGCCCAAGTGAGCCCATGTGGGCACAGATGTGCTGAGATTTGGCCAGGGGTGCCAAGATTCTACCAGATGTGCCCAGGAGTGCCCAGGTGTGCATGGGTATGCCTAGGCTTTGCTGGGAGTGCCCAGGGGAGCCCAGCTGTGCCCAGAT